>NC_132938.1:22264015-22567045 GCF_034638445.1 Ciconia boyciana
GCTGGCCACGCTGTTGTTGATACAAGCCAGGATGTCATTGGCTTTCTTGGCCACCTGGGCACACTGCTGGCTCATATTCAGGCGGCTGTCAACCAGCACGCCCAGGTCCTTTTCTGCTGGGCAGCTTTCCAGCCACTCTTCCCCAAGCCTGTAGTGTTGCATGGGGTTGCTGTGGCCCAAGTGCAATACCTTGCACTTAGCCTTGTTGAACCTCATACAATTGACCTCGGCCCATCGATCCAGCCTGTCCAGGTCCCTCTGTAGAGCCTTCCTACCCTCAAGCAGATCAACACTCCCGCACAACTTGGTGTCATCTGCAAACTTACTGAGGGTGTACTCGATCCCTTCGTCCAGATCATTGATAAAGATATTAAACAGAACTGGCCCCAACACAGAGCCCTGCGGAACACCGCTTGTGACCGGCCGCCAACTGGAGTAAACTCCATTCACCACCACTCTTTGGGCCCGACCATCCAGCCAGTTTTTTACCCAGCGAAGATTACACCCATCCAAGCCGTGAACAGCCAGTTTCTCCAGGAGAATGCTGTGGGAAACCGTGTCAAAGGCTTTACTGAAGTCTAGATAGACAACATCCACAGCCTTTCCCTCATCCACTAGGCGGGTCACTTTGTCTTAGAAGGAGATCAGGTTGGTCAAGCAGGACCTGCCTTTCCTGAACTCATGCTGACTGGGCTTGATCCCTTGGTTATCCTCTATATGCCATGTGATGGCACTCAGGATGATCTGCTCCATCAGCTTCCCCGGTACCGAGGTCAGGCTGACAGGCCTGTAGTTCCCCAGGTCCTCCTTCCGGTCCTTCTTGTAGATGTGTGTCACATTTGCTAATCTCCAGTCAGCAGGGACCTCCCCAGTTAGCCAGGACTGCTGGTAAATGATGGAAAGGGGCTTGATGAGCACATCTGCCAGTTCCTTCAGTACTCTCGGGTGGATCTCATCAGGCCCCATAGACATGTGAGTGTCTAAGTGGTGCAGCAGGTCACTAACCATTTCCCCCTGGATTATGGGGGCTCCATTCTGGTCCCCGTCCCTATCTTCCAACTCAGGGGGCTGGGTACCCAGAGAATAATTGGCCCTGCTATTAAAGACTGAGGCAAAGAAGGCATTAAGTACCTCAGCCTTTTCCTCATCCTTGGTCACTATATTCCCTCCCCCGTCTACTAGGGGCTGGAGATTCTCCTTAGCTCTCCTTTTGCTGCTAATGTATTTGAAGAAGTATTGTTTGTTGTCTTTTACAGCAGTAACCAGATTGAGCTCTAGTTCAGCTTTGGCCCTTCTAATTTTCTCCCTGCACAGCCTTGCTACACCTTTGTAGTCCTCCTGAGATGCCTGCCCCTTCTTCCAGAGGTCATAGACTCTCCTCTTTTTCCTGAGTTCGAGCCAGAGCTCTCTTTTCAGTGAGGCCGGTCTTCTTCCCCAACGGCTCGTCTTTTGGCACCTGGGGACAGCCTGCTCTTGTGCCTTTAGGACTTCTTCCTCCTTAAAGAATGTCCAGCCTTCCTGGACTCCTTTGCCCTTTAGGGCTGCCTCCCAGGGGACTCTGTCGACCAGTCTCCTAAACAGGCCAAAGTCTGCCCTCCAGAAGTCTAAGGTGGCAGTTCTGCTGACCCCCCTCATTGCTTCTCCAAGTATCAAAAACTCTATCATTTCGTGATCACTCTGCCCAAGACGGCCTCCAACCATCACATGGCTCACAAGTCCTTCTCTGTTTGTGAACAAGAGGTCCAGCGGGGCACCTTCCCTAGTTGGCTCACTCACCAGCTGTGTCAGGAAGTTATCTATCTGCCACACACTCCAGGAACCTCCTAGACTGTTTCCTCTCTGCTGTATTGTATTTCCAGCAGACATCTGGTAGGTTGAAGTCCCCCACAAGAACAAGGGCTAGTGATTGTGAGGCTTCTCCCAGCTGCTTATAGAATAGTTTGTCTGCTTCATTGTCCTGGTTGGGTGGTCTGTAACAGACTCCCACCACAATATCTGCCTTGTTGGCCTTCCCCCTGATTCTTACCCATAGACACTCCACCCTATCGTCACCATCATTAAGCTCTAAACTATCCAGACACTCCCTAACATATAGGGCTACCCCACCACCTCTCCTGCCTCGCCTATCCCTCCTGAAGAGTTTATAGCCATCCATCGCCGCACTCCAGTTGTGTGAGTCATCCCACCATGTTTCCGTGATGGCAACCATATCATAGTTTTCCTGCTGTACAATGGCTTCCAACTCCTCCTGTTTGTTGCCCATGCTGCATGCATTGGTGTAGAGGCACTTCAGCTGGGCTGTCGTCCATGTTTCCTTCATAGAAGAACACCCCTTATGTGCTTTGAGGTGTTTCACTGGCATTTCCCTCTTGGCTCCTATTGCCTCAGTATCCCCTAGCTCAACTCTGTTCGACTTCAGCTGTGCCCCAGCGTACCCCGCACATCTCAGAGACACAGGCTGAGTGCCCTCACTGGCACCCACTCCCTCTAATCGTGGCACGTCGTCCCTCAGCTTCCCTTGGGCAAGCCTGATATTATCCCCCTCCCACTTTGAGCCTAGTTTAAAGCTCTGTCAATGAGCCCCACAAGCTTCTGAGCAAAGATTCTCTTTCCCCTTTGAGAAAGATGAATCCCATCAGACGCCAGCAAACCTGGTGCTGTGTAGGCCATCCCGTTATCAAAATAAACAAATCCGTGGCAATGACACCAGCCACGGAGCCATGATTTGATAGATTGGGTGCCTCTATTCCATCTAGTGTTACTGCCCACAACGGGAAGGAGAGAGGAGAAGATAACCCGTGCTCTGGAGTCCCTTACTAGCTGTCCCAAGGCCCTGAAGTCTCTTTTGATTGCCCTAGGACTTTGTGTTGCAGCTTCATTGCTCCCCACATGGAAGAGCAGTAGAGGGTAATAGTCCGAGGGCCGTACCAGGCTAGGGAGTATCCTCGTGATATCCTTCACCCGGGCCCCAGGGAGGCAGCAGACTTCCCTAAGAGGAAGGGGAAGCCCATTGTCAGCCCATTTCAAAATATTTCCTGTTTGTGTTAGCAAGAAATATCAGAAAGCAGATTTCAGCTGGTCAGGTGTATATTGCCATGAATAGAAGAATTCAACATGCTCATTATCTATTAGCATGGAAAGAACTCTGGGTTTAATTTTTACTCTTTTATGGTATTATAATTAGAGCTGATCAACATTTATCTTTTTTCATATTTTCCTGAAGAAAGTACTGTGTTTCAAAAGTAAGAATTCTTCATAACTACACATTTTTTGAATAATAATAATAAAAAAACCCAGAAAAAATAGCAGACTAAATTATCTTCGGTTTTGAATATTTTTTCAAAAATATATTTTATAATGCAAATACATATAGAATGTCAATGCTTTCTAAAAAAAATTTTTAAATGTTTGACAAAATTTTCAAACTATTTTCTTTCCTTTTTTCTCAGAAGGGATTTTACATTTTATTTACCTCTATGGGCAAAAGATGGCATACAGTTTGTAGGTTGTGATTTTTTGGTTTTTGTTTGTTTGTTTGTTTTTTCTGGTTAGTAAATTCAACATTGCTTTAAAATTGGTGGGAGAATAAAGTTGCAGAAACAAAACTTTTAAAGTTATTATCTTACCAAGAAGCAACACTTCCTTTCTCTTTAGAGAACCTGTTTTTATTATTCATAGAAGGATTAGTGACAAAGAGCTTCCTTGTATTTTCTTGTTCTATACCACATTTATGTCCTGATTATGATGATGAGTCTGGAAGCAAAATGTCCCGTCTTACAAGTTTGATACCTTCCTAATATCAGAGTCTCCCTATGAGGTTTTAAAATTAAAATAGACATTTGAGCTGTGATTTCAGGTGATCTCCCTTTCTGTTTCCTTATTATTACTGTATTTTGGTTACACAAAAGTGCTGTGAAGCTTCAGCCTGATAAACATAGCTGTTACTGGGACTCAGGAGGAGGAAGAGTGGAGGGGGAGAGAAGGAAACGCAGACCTGGCTCAGCTGAATTGGTGGATGGAAAACTGTACATGAGCCAGCAATGTGCACTCACAGTCCAGAAAGCCAACCGTATCCTGGGCTGCATAAAAAGCAGCATGGCCAGCAGGTCGAGGGAGGTGATTCTGTCCCTCTACTCTGCTCTGGTGAGACCCCACCTGGAGTATTGCATCCAGCTCTGGAGTCCTCAGTACAAGAAAGACATGGGCCTGTTGGGCGGGTCCAGAGGAGGGCCACAAAAATGATCAAAAATGATCAGAGGACTGGAACACCTCTCCTATGAAGAAAGACTGAGAAAATTGCAGTTGTTCAGCCTGGAGAAGAGAAGGCTCTGGGAAGACCTTATAACAGCCTTCTAGTACCTGAAGGGGGCCTACAAGAAAGCTGGAGAGGGACTTTTTACAAGGGCATGTACTGATAGGACAAGGATTAATGGCTTTAAACTGAAAGAGGGTACTTAGATTGGATATAAGGAAGAAATTTTTTACAATGAGGGTGGTGAGGCACTGGAACAGATTGCCCAGAGAGGTGGTAGATGCCCCATCCCTGGAAGTGTTCAAGGTCAGGTTGGACAAGGCTCTGAGCAACCTGATCTAGTGGAAGATGTCCCTGCTTATTGCAGGGGAGGTTGGACTAGATGACCTTTAAAGGTCCCTTGCAACCCAAACTATTCTATGATTCTATGTATTTCTCCTCCTCACCCTCACGTGCAGCCCAAGCCTGTAGCTGGACCCCTGGACAGAGCTGGGCATGGAGGATGAAGAACCAATGGTAGTTAAGCTCTTTCCAAATAGTTCATAAGACACTGATGTATATAATGCAATACCAGTATCCTCAAAGACTTCCCAAAATTGTTTCTACAGAGAGCCTTAGAAGCTTTGTAACTGCATAAACAGAGTGCAGGGCTGTTGGGCAGCTCATGCTCTACTGGGATCGAGCTGGTGTCCCTGTGTAGCATTTGACTCTTCTATGTAGACTTATCAGTTATTCATAAGTAATCTGGATAATTCTACATAGGCTTGCACTAGAAATGTGATTACTAGATTCTCACTGAGCTCAAGGTCATGTACCATAGTGCCTGAGCGTATACAAAGGCAGGAAGAGACTGGCCCAAAGAAGATTAAGGTAAAGAATTCAATGGAGCATAGGCAACTGAAAAGGAGTTCAGCTTGGTTTGAGTTTGCACAAGTTTCACTTTCACTGCTTTTTTTATTTAATCAGTAATTGAAACATGAGAGAAAGATCTAATATATGACATCTATTTGCAATCTGTTCATATTTTGAAGCACAAATGCCTTATTATTGGGAAGCAGAGGTGGGAGAGAGGTAATGTACTTTCACTACTGTTTATCCTTTTTTGCCTGGAAAAGAGTGTGAAATTTGTTTTGTATGGCATTTAATTAAGAATAATCTTTGTTTTCTTTTAACATTTCATATGAAAATACATTTCTTCTTCTCTGTGTTTAAAATTAAAAACTGTCAGCAAATTCACAGTCCTATAATTTATCGCTTTGACATTAAAAACCTTATATCTGTATGTAATATCTGACAAATTATGTAAGCATTGTACTTTCATAAGTCTTAGTGGAAGTTTATCCAATTATTCTGATGCTTGTGCTACAAACAAAATATATTTTGGTGCATTTTAAGAGCAACAAAGACGTGCCACTGAAACAGTTGTGACAGGATACTGAATATGCTAGCAAATTGGGGGGGAGGGTCAAAAAGTGGAAATAAATTTAAAAAGGAGAAGCCTAGAGTGCTAACCTTGAATAACTTGTAAAACTTTTCCAGTATAGAGCCAAATGCACTGCAAATGCTTGACAGCTGTGGCTGAAAAATAAAATAGCCCATGAAGAGTTTGAGATCTAAATCTTTCAGAATCTATAGGATGCATTTTATGAGTACGCATATGAAGCTCTTTATTGTAGACAAGTTCTTGCCACACTTGAAACACAATTGTCTTGGTGCCCAAGGTATTTTTGCTCTCAATCACATCTTGGAGTGGGAATTTGCTATTTTGGCCAACAGTATAAACTGAGCCCTGACAGGAATATAACCTTCAAATAGCGGTTATGTGTTAATTATGCAATCCATCTATTCCCATTCTTCCCATCTTCTCTACATACCCATGAAAGCACAAAGCAGTAAATCCAATGAGGACAGTTTCTCTTCTCTTCTCTCAATCCATAGCAATGTTTGCAGTTATTCTAATCAGGAAGTTAAACACATCCAGCTGTAAAAGACAGAAACATAATTTGATATTTCATACCCTTTGGTAATCCCTTGGCCTAGTAGACTGAAAAATCTTACTTCTTTACAGTTGACTGAGGCAAGAGGGAAAAGAAAAAAAAAGTCCACCTACATTTTGAAGGAATAAAATATACTTTTGCTACCATTTTCTTTCCTTTTCCAAGGACAGCTTCTTTGTCAGACTTATTGTCTCACCAATAAGTTTCTGCTGTTCTGCCTTTGCAGTAGGTCAACCTTTAGACTTGAATAGTTCTGTGCTGAACTATACCTACTTCATATGATGGAATTATTTTGTCTCTTTTCCCCTCTTCTATTTTTAAACACAAAATACTGCACTAAAAATCAAGAAAACAGAAGCAGAAAATATGGTTGTGAAGTTATGGATTTGTAATTAAGAAGAGAAGGAAAAGGTGAAGTATAGTCTAAGATTTGTATAGGTGAAGTAAAATAAATAGTGGAAAATTGTATCTCCACTGTTCATATTAAGGTTGAGATGTGGTCTTGGCTTTCAGTAGCTGATGGAGTGGAGAAGTGATGCAGATTGTATCAATAGCTGGAGTGACAATTCATTGCTTTGCTTCTGTTTTTTTTTGTCAGGTCTCTAAACTGTGAAGTATCTTTGTATTTTTCAGAACAGACTTTTTGTGTTGTAGTTATTTATTAGGATTTAATTGGTTTTTATGTATTTAATACCCTCCAAAACACAGTCAATACCCCTAGTAGTTTCTTCCCTAAAGGAAAAAGAGACAAATGGAAGAAAGGACATGCTTGGGAATACTGGGCGGGGAGGAAGAAAAAATGTGATCTGACCAGCTAAAAACTGTTGAGAGTATTCAAAAATATGTGTTTAAACACTATGAAAGAGTATTTTAATGTATTTTATATGTATATTAAATACACACACATTTATGTTTTCAATTAGCATAATCTTTTAAATAAAAGCAACAACTATTGCAGGCAAATATACATGAGTTCTGACAAAACAAATATTTTACAATGAAGATCGGTATAGGTTAACCTTTTGAGTACAGTTATGAAGTACAGATATTATGAAACAAAAAGGAAAAGTAAACAATATATTTCAAAGTAAGACTATTACACTAAACATACTGTTAAGTTTCTAAACTCCTATCTCAATATGGAAATTTCCTTCTGAAATCCGCTCATTTATACAAGACAAGAAATTACAATCCTGCATTACAATTACACCAACAGACGTTTCTCTGAAGGTTTATAAAATTTTGTTACCTGAAAGATTGTTTTGCAATAGACTTATAATTTTTTTCCTTTACTGTATGCTGCCACTTAAAAAGCCTCTAGAGAAGTACAAATTTCAGCACCAGTAAGTACTCTTTCCTTTTTTTCCCCTGAAGCTATCATATTGTAAAAAAAGCTTCACAATTAGAGTAAGTATTTAAAGAACATAAACAATTCTTAAGTTCAGTTGATCGTTCTAATATTTTTTTGCTTACTTAAACTTAATTTCAAAAGCCAAATATATTAATACTTTAAATTATTCAGAGATTATCTACAGAAAGTATCCTGAAAATATTAACTAAGTGCTAATTTTGTCTCTTCAGTCCACACTCCTTATATAAAATAAGGAATATAATTCCAAATTATTTCACTGTTCAGTATTTTGTCAAGGTAAGAGGGGCAATAGTCCTTAAGTTATAAGTAACAAAAGTATCAACCTTCTTAATGCCTTGTCTAATTATTGCTGAACTTTAAGGAATGAACAAAATGTATTTCACTGGTAAATGTTAGTATTGATATTATTACTGCTATTATTATACCAATTATGACGCTTCAGTTACATGGCAACACAAACTTAGGTCCTCTTTTTGGCCATTCAGATATGTATCAAGAAGGGCATAGCTTCCTGTTTCCACCTGTCCTTTTCCTCGTAGAGCTTTTTGTTTTTTAAAAAAAATGACTTCTTCATAACTAAGCATTATTTATTCTTTCATTTGAAGACATATTGCAAGAAGAGCAGAATTCAGATAGTGTACTCTCATATGTTTAGGTTCCTCAAACCTCCATCTTAATATTTCTTTACAACAGTTTTTAAGCCTTTATCAACCTACCTAATTCCTGCCTCTGGAAAGTCTTTTTTTTTTTGTATCTGCAGGCTTGCATGCATTCATATCAACTCTCAGCAAGATTTTTGGAACATTTATTTTATCTGTCTCTCTCATCCAGCCTCTTCTATGCAACAGAATTATATTATTTGGTATCTGATTTCTATCATCTTGGTTATTATTAGCCAGAATAAAAACAGGTAGGGTATGTTCTGATATAAACAGACTCCTAATAGTTTTCTTTATAAATAACTCATACATTGTTTGACATTCCCACCCGATCACTTTAAAATTACTTTGGCTTAGATTAAGTAGGAAAATGTCATACTGGTAATATAACTTAGACATTACATTTATTAAAAGTACAGTACAAAATTTATTTCTCTGAAAGCTGAGCAGAAGTTAAGATTCTGTTACACAAAATGGTGTACATGTATACATGGCAACAGAATGTCTCTGTCACAAAAGCTTTAAAATTAATAAACCTTTACTACCCAAATAATTATAAACAAATAAATTGATCTGTCTAGAGAGTTTCATCTAAGGCCTGGATTTTCCCAACCTGAATTGCTATGAACACTCTCCAGTTATAAATAAAACTGCACTGAAGCCAGTAATTAGTGAGGAATAGATTACATGAGATAAGGAGATTTTTTTTTTTTGAGGCCTTCTGGTAGTCATCAAAGGGAAAAGATTGACATCTTAAAAAAAAATCTGATAAAAAGCTTTTAAACTGCCCACATAATATCACACTACCTGCCCACTGCCTTCAATATCTGACCACTTATATCATATAAACCGAATCATATCCAAATGCACAAAACCAATTCATTTTTACAGAATGTCAGAAAGTGTAATAAAACTTAGTGTTGAAGAAGCATGAAGAAAAGCAAGTGCTAAAGAAGGTCCTATAAAAGATAATGTGCTCTGTCACTTGCAAAATATTCCTGGGATCACTGATGTCCCATTGGAGTAACAGAAGCACAAAAAATGCTGAAAAAATAAAATTGTTGTAATGATTATTTTTATTTCTGGTGATACTATTATTAGAATGTGGCAGTATTTAGCATTTACACCCCCCAAAAAACCCAAAACAAAACAAAACAAAACCCACCAATGAAAGAAATTATATGAAAGAAACAAGGAATATTTTAAAAAATGAAAATGGAGAGCATAGGAAAAAAAGATCAAATCTTTGGAATGCTACTAAGATTTTGCAACATATTTAGTTTCCTTCATGGCACTTACCAACAAGGTTAGACAAATAAATACACATTTTACTAAGTATTTGTATTGGGTTTGCATGGCAAGGTTTTGATAGCAGGAGGGCTACAGGGGTGGCTTCTGTGAGAAGCTGCTAGAAGCTTCCGTTATGTCAGATAGAGCCAATGCCAGCCGGCTCCAAGACGGACCCACCGCTGGCCAAGGCCGAGCCAGTCAGCGAAGGTGGTAGCACCTCTGTGATAACATACTAAAGAAGGGGGGGAAAAGCTACTGAACAACAACAGAAGCGGAGACAGGAGTGAGAATATGTGAGAGAAACAACTCTGCAGACACCAAAGTCAGTGAAGAAGGAGGGGAAGGAGGTGCTCCAGGCACCGGAGCAGAGATTCTCCTGCAGCCCATGGAGAAGACCACAGTGAGGCAGGCTGTCCCCCTGCAGCCCATGGATGACCACAGTGGAGCAGATAGCCACCCTGCAGGCTGTGGAGGACCCCACGCCAGAGCAGGTGGATGTGCCCTGAAGGAAGCTGTAACCCTATGGAGAGCCTGTGCTGGAGCTGGCTCCTGGCAGGAACTGTGACCCATGGAAAGGAGCCCATGCTGGAGCAGGTTTTCTGGCAGGAACTGTGCCTCCACTGGGGCCACACGCTGGAGCAGTCTGTTCCTGGAGGACTGCACACCGTGGAAGGGACCCATGCTGTAGCAGTTCATGAAGAACAGAAGCCTGTGGGAAGGACACACGTTGGAGCAGTTTGTGAAGGACTGTCTCCCATGGGTGGGACCCCACGTTGGAGCAGGGGAAGAGCATGAGGAGGAAGGAGCAGCAGAGACAATGTGTGATGAAGTGACTGCAACCCCCATCCCCCATCCCTTGCACCACTGCGGGGAGGAGGTAGAGATGTCGAGAGTGAAGCTGAGCCTGGGAAGATGGGAGAGGTAGGGGGGAAAGTGATTTTAGATTTGTTCTTATTTCTCATTAACCTATTCTCTTATTAATTGGCAATAAATTAAATTAACCTTCCCTGAGTTGAGTCTGTTTTGCCTGTGATAGTAATTGCTGAGTGATCTCCCCGTCCTTATCTCGACCCATAGGACTTTTGTTATATTTTCTCTCCCCTGTCCAGCTGAGGAGGGGGAGTGATAGAGCAGCTTGGTAGGCACCTGGTGTCCAGCCAGGGTCAACACACCACAGTACTGTAAGACAGATGCTCATCTTAACTTCTTTTTTTCCTGTTTGAAAATTTGTATAAATTGAAAGACAGTAAATTTAGTATATATAAGGTTGGAGTAGTAATTGACCATGAAAGTCTGATGAAAAGTTGTGGGTGCTGGGAAATCTGAGAAAACTGAAAAGGTGGTGAAATACACAGGAATCAGAAAAATACATCTAGACGTAAAGAATGAGGCAAGAAAAGGTACTGATCTAAATGTTCAGAAAGAGTGATCTGGTTGACTAAAATTTTTTCATATCCCTCTTGAAGCATTGTCAAGGGAAACAGTCTTCAGTTGGTTTGTCAAATTTACCTGAATGTAAGGAGTTTGTTAAGATATCTCACAGTGAGGTATCAGAGTGACTATTGAGCTCCGAACACAGAAGACACAGGTTTTTAACTGTCTCTGGCATTGACACACCATGACATGACACAGTCATGTGTTGTATTACTAAGAATCCATTTATCTTTTCACAGTTAAGAGTTGTTGAACTAAGAATAAAATTTCAGTGTTAGCCATTTTGTAAAATTAAAAAAGCCTCAAAAAAAGCATTTGAGAAAAGCATATACAGTAAAAAGAGAAAAAAAGAACATCATTAAAATATCTCTGTATCTCACTAGTTTGCAAAGACTTTGCTTCTGATATTATTATTCAAGTCTCTAAAATCTTATTTGTAGGAGGTTAGACAGAGGAAGCAACAGACATAAGCGTGTGACTATCAAGCTTACAGATTTGAAACACAATTTATGCAATGACTCAGTACTGAATAGTCCTTGTTTTAGACAGCTTTTTATTGTCCAACTCAATGTATCAGAACTGTGCCTTAGGACTGTGTTGAACCTTGATGTGGGAAGGGAAAAAAAAAGAACACCTGATCATTTACAATAGTCAAAAGATATTTTCTCAAGAATGAAATTATTCAAATTCTGAGAAAAAGATTGCCTGTCAACAAAAATGGGCTTTGGAAGCCCAGAGATACTATTTAATGGAGCAGTATTTTTCCCACTGACTGCTCATTGCCCCTTGGCATGGACTAATCAGATCTAGAGAAAGGATGCTTGAATTTTAAGATGATACTGAGCTCTGCAGCCTTTTAAATTCACAATTAGTCATTGAACTGACACCAAGTATATCAATACAGACAATTTATTCTGATATAAAACTGGTTGGAGAGTTTCTTTTTAAAAGAACTAGGGCTTGTAGCAGAGTTAAATGTTCAAATGGGAAATATGTATGTCTAAGAAAAGGAAGGATATAGTATTTACTTTCAGAGATCTGTAAAGAATAAGTCACAGAAAAAAAGAGTCTTTAGAGCATATCTCTCTCTCTCTCCTTTTTTTTTTGTCTATATACAGACTTTCAAAGAAAAGCCAGAAAATGTAACATGATAGAAACTGTACAGTAGAAGAAAAAATCTGTTTATTGATTAGACCAGTGGTAAAGAATTAATGAGTCTCCATTCTGTTCTTAACTTTATCACTAATTTAGTTGGGGTCTTAGAGTGATTTTTTTTAAGTTAGTGCATCTCTGTGCATACATCTGTAAATTCTAGAATAAGTAGAAAGGATTGTACAGGGTTATGAAACCTGGACTAAATGTTAATGGAGCCAGTCTGCTTCTAAATAAAGTGAGGTAGGTACAGAGGACATAATGCACCTTAATTCTGTTGTGATAATACTGTATTTTGATAGTGAACCAGTATGAAGTGGAAGATTGAGTTTTATAAATATTTGATCTAAAAATCCGGCATAGAATCTTGGGTTTGTTTGGTTTTCATGCTGTTGATTTGATTTTTTACATATTTACTTTTTTTTTTTTCCCACCATTGTATGGGAAAGTGGTCTCTATAGTTAAGTTTTCAAGTATGAAACATTACATAAATCATGATAAATTTGCAAAATTTTGTTGCATGCTTTGCAGAAAAGGCATTTAATAAAAAGAAGATTTCTTTTTCCTGGGAAATTTACAGTCATTAGGATAAAAATTATATTGTGTTAAACAAGAAGTACACCTGATTTTGTGTTTGTGACAGATTACATAAATAGGATAGATGTTGTTTCAATCTGTATAATTTAGATCTGAGTTAAACCAATTGATGGTCTGATTCTCTTATTAAAGATTTTTCCCTTATATTTATACGTAGACCAGGAAAAAATCTTAAATGCATTTTGTTTATAGTAATTTCACTTTTTTTTTTCAATTTATGATTTACAGCATAACATCAATAACATCTATACAATAGCTTATAAATATTTATTACTAATGTAATTTTGTTACTTGGAAAACCTAGAATTATCATAACTTCAATCTGCTAAGGCCACACAAATAAAATAAATAAGGTCATCGATGTTTGTTTTACTGGAATAAAAAAACTAATTCAAAATTAACCCCTGTGACTTTCTAAATTTTTTTTTAAAATACACATAACACTTTAAATTCTAAATTGCAGATCACTTATCCACAAACTTAATACTGTCCTTGTAGTCTGTATTACTTCATTTCCAAAGATCCCTTTGTTAGTCCAAATTTGAAGCACAGTCAGTACAAGTCAACAATACCGACTAAAAACACAAGTTCGTATTTTCTGTGTTCTTTGGAACAAGGTAGAGGATTCATGCTTGTAACTTCTTTTCCTTTTCCATAAATGACCCCATTTGACCAGGCATTGTGTATAGCATATATTGGCATTTAAACAAATCTACATGTTAAAAAGAGCATCACTAAAGGATCCCAAGTATCCAGCTTCACTGTTGCTTTAAATAGTTGGTGAAATTGTATTTTCTTGCCTGTGTTTGTGCAACACAACTCCTGTCACTAAGTTCTAGCCACTTAAGTTGTTAAGTTGGAAAATATCCTCCAGTGGTTTTGTGTACACTGCTACAATTTTCAAAGGTACTTTTCATTAACCTGCCTCAGGATCTCAAGTGCTTATCTGCCTTTCTATACAGGAGTCATATCTACTAAGTCTCCCCTTCCAGACCTTGCTCCTTTGCTATGATTATCCGGTCAGTCACAATGATCATCTCAACAAGTCTGAGTTAGTCTTGCACCTGAATCTTGGCCAGACAATCATAAGATTAAATTCCAGTAAATCAAGTCTCACCAAACACCAAAATTATTTATTTGGAACAAAGAAATAAATTTATTTATTTCTGCCTTATGAAATGATAACTCATTTTTCACATGAAAAATATTCCAAAATCTGAAAAAAAAAAAATATTTCTAACTTAAGTTTTGATTGGTCATTGATTCAAAAGTTTCAGTTTTCAGATGGCACCTCACTCTGTAGGTCAAAAGAGGTCATTCTATGAGCCTGAAATCTTTTTTCCCACTGTTATTACTGTGTTAGGTAGAATTGTTGTTATTATTTCCTTTAATACTGGTAGTCTCATAAAACTCGGAAATTTCTTACCTATGTTGTTTCTTTTTTGTTGTTGTTTCATTGGATATATGCCATAAAAAAAATCTGACACCACTATATTGAACACCATCTTTAGTTCCTGTAGGAGGCAATATTTATCTTTTCATTTAACCAGGAATGAAATCGTTGGCAAGGCCATAAGGCTGCAAAAACACTTATTAAATTAATACATTGGTCTTTGAATACTGCATGATGCCGCAGCATCTGTCACAGATTCCTTCATGCACCAGTAGGTGAAGAATGGAGGGTGTTTTGGCTGCAGTCTCTAATATGACATCCACCAGAGAGTAGATATAATAGAGGAAGAAAAAAGTTGGCAGAGAGCTTGTGGTGATAACTTTCCCACAGCGGAAATGAGGCTCTCCTTGCTGACTCAGTTATACAGTTCTGCACTATTCACTGCCCCATTTGGGGCTGCTTGTTGATGGGAATTCCTGTGTTAAATATTGATACTGTACTTCAAAATACCAACGACTTGTTTTTAACTAGTAAGAAATTCAGTGCAGATGTGAAATGATTTCTACCTGTTTATGGCTCAAAGGAGGCTGGCAAACTGTAATTCAGCATGACTAACAGCTCAGAAGATGTTTCAGTTTCCAGTTCCTGCATTACTATTATGCAAGATAGTCTTAATGCTACCCAATTAATGAGAAAAAAAGACAGGTATAAAGTGTTTTTCTACTGAAATGTAATAAAACACCTTCATTAAGCTTTATCCAAAACGTAAAAGGTTTATTAAAAATTATCACAGGGTTCTTTATATTCATCAGCCTTTGAACTGCTATATATGTAAAATAAAAAAACATATATGCCCTTGGATGACGTATGTCAGCAGAACAAGCAGATACGTCTTTTCAAAATAATTTTGTTATGGAATGTTCCATATTTGGAGGTATCCAAACTGGTGGCAAATCTGGAAAGCAAATCTCTTTTTCTAGTCTTTTAAGAAATTATTATTAAGCAAATATTGCAAAACAAGCTGCAATCCATGTATTTTCTTCATACTAATTGTGTAGATTTCCTCTGCAGCCACAAAGAGAAATAGTCTCTTCTAAAATTAGTCATCTGACTTGTTTTAGATGCCTGTCTCAGAGTGAGTTAAATAAAGCCTGAGAAAGACTTATTTATCACCATCAACTAAAAAGGAAGTCTAGAACACTTGCTTAGTTTTTTACTTCTAAATTGTAGCTCTTTAAAAGTTATATAGGATGAATCTCACTATATTTAAAGCATCCTCTATCTTTTTAAGGGTAAAAGAAACAACAGTGATGATTTACAAGATGAACACAGAATTAGAATTATTTTTATTAGAATATTAGAATTATTTTTATATCTAGAAGGATTAAGAAGTTGTGTCAAATGTGATATTAACAGAAATTATGCTGTTTCATTGTTCTCAAGCATAGTTCATGAGGCTTTCTCATCAACAGAAACTGTATTTGTAAACAAGAAAAAACAGTAGTTTTCTTCATGCCACACTTTGTTTTCAACTTCCACTTCACTTATTGTAATTAGCTAATCACATTCTGGAGTGCATATCCTCTGCACACAATAAAAAACAATTTCAAGTATCAAAGTACAGTTATCACCAAACTCCTACATTTAGCATTCAGTCAACACTTAATCAGAAAACAATAATTATCATTGTGACATGAAAATAATTATTTTAGAATAATATGTATAAGTAGAGGAGACAGTAAATTCTATGGGTGGGATAATTGTTTTACCTTTTCTTTCACAACCCACTAGAATGAGATGGCCTTATGTAGGAAACTCCTGCCCTTCAGATTTGTTTCTTCTTCTGTTTTTTTCAGCTACCTCTGAGACTGGAAAATTTAAACCTTTTGGGGTGATATTTCTATTTAATTTCAATGACAAAATGTTATGAACTGAAAAAAAAAAATTGGAACAACTAAGGTATCCAGCCAGAAAGTGCTTACATGTGAATCTGTAAATGTCAAGGGACTGAGTGTTCCTCCTGCCCATCAGGAAAATGCTGCAAGAGAGGGATTAAGAGACTTGTTTCTGAGTCTTGATAAAAGTGTGTGATAGGGAAAATACTATGGTAACTAACGTGTTAACAGGGAAACATGATATTTCTGCTATGTATACATTAACTGTTAAGTGTGTATTAGGTTATTTGTACATTAGGTACATTGAAAATGAAAATGTACACATATGAACCTGTCATGAGCAAAGCAGTCTTGACTTGAGGAACTTTATTGTTAATTAACATGAACTTTTAATTACTGATTCAGATATTAAGGGGGGGGGGGGGAGTTAAACAAACACTTAGCAAAATGACTTTTCTACCCACTCTCCAGGTTCAGCTTCAGTCCAGCACTTCTCTTCCCCTTTCCTCATTTTAACTCCCCTTGTTTTCACCACACATTACACTTAGTCCCTTCCAACCCCTTCAGTGACGCAACGGTCAATGCACAGTAGTTTTTCTGTTGTTCCTTGCTTCTTACCATTCTCCTGCCCCAGCGTGGGTCCTTCACAAACCATAGTCCCTTTGGGGGTGTCCTTGTTCCCACATGGGTCCTCCACAGGCTGCAGTCGTTCACTCCTTCATCAGGAGTGCCTCCTTCCAAGAGGCCATCTTCAGTCATATCCCCAGCAATATCCTCTTCCACATTCCTCCTTTTTCTCCAAACCTGCCTCTTCACTTACCTCCTCACAGCTCCTTTTTTGAGTGTCCTCCTGTGTCTCCTCCCACGTTTCTTCTTGTGTCTTCTGCCCCCAGCAGCTGCCACCCTTCCTCAAGCACACCTGATCTGGGGCACTATGCCCTCCTCTGGCTGGTTGAAGGTTTGAGGCACGACGGGCTCTTTCCATCCTTTTCAGAGTCATCTGGAACCTGCTGTGACTGGCACAGTGCAGTTCATGGCTTCCTTCCACACGGGCACCCTGCAGCCCCTGTTACCAAACCCGACCTTTTATACCTAATACAGAGCCTTACAAATTAAAGTGATGTATTTTTTTCATGCTGCACTTGGTCTGTTTCCACAATCCCATAGAGACATGCATGAATACACATTTTGTCTACAGCTTATTCAATAACTGAGCACAAATCCATTTTGTCATTTCATTACTATGTTATTCATACCTTGCCATATCATATCTTGCCACATTAATATACAGTGGTAAGTCTTCAACAACTTTTCCTCCTCTCATTCTCTTTTTACAGGCCTATGTAGGGAACATCACATCAGTATTTGAGTGTCTTTAAGAATGTGAAATGGAAACAAGATTCCAACTTTTGAGTCACACCAAAGTGTGAATATCTAACCAAATATTCCTTTTCTGAGAGACATTAGTAGTGGACATTGAGGGAAAAGTATAAGAACAAGGCTTCTACACTGAGCCATCCTTACTGCCTCCTGACAAAGAGTAATTTTAGATCCTCGATCTATAAATTGCATTCAGGCTTTGATGTTTCAGTCAGGGATGGATCTATCCTCCCTGAATTTCTTGAAAAGTTTTTAAAATACCTTTGTGCTTAAGGTTTCCACAATTTAATTCAATACTTTGAAAAAAAAAACAAAAACAACACATCACCAACAACAAAGCAGCCACCCTCCTTATGTTTATTTTTAGTGTACTATATGGCAATTTAATCAGGAACACCCTTGTCCTTGTGAGAAGAAAGCACTTAATTAGCCAGACATGAACAATAGACAGTCCATTTCATTGAAGAAATGCTAGTCACCTGAACCATCCTTCATTCTGTTGCAGGAATATAGAAGCCAGTAATAATTTCCACTGAGATAAATGCTTGATACCAGTTAAGAACTAATAGGAGGGAAAAAAATGTCTCTTTAAATCTGAGTCTAGCTTTACCAGGGAGAAAGTGTTGATGGCTATTCACAGCTGAGACTAAAACCTGATCATCTGCAGTCCTGTTGGGCAAGCAATGGTACAAGGCTTGACTTGACACAAGACAGACATGGGGTATAAATATAGCTTTTAGTAAGCAGCTGAAATTATTTTTAAGCTGAAAGTATCATGAGATACTCAAAAGTTTACATTTTATGATGGTCTCAGCTTTTTTTTCATTGATTTAGGGCCAGAAGATTTCATTCGCTTTTTTGCAATTTACTGCAAGAAAATGGAGAATGATCTTCACAAATACTATCATAAGTTAGTAGGGTATAATCTGGTGAAAACTTTTTATCTTACACTTGCAGCGTGTTTCAGGAACATAGAACTTCACAGTCAGGTCTCATTATTTAGCTGATAAAAAATCATGATAGAAAATCAGAAATAAGCAAGTAAATTCATCAGGGGTGTGCTGTTTTCTGCCTGGGACCATCTGAAGCACAGTGGAAGAAAACAAATAAAACCCACTACAGAAATACAGAAATTTTAACATAAACCCCACGCAGTGGTTCATGTGCGTATCCCCTTGACTATTAGGGCTGGTTTATGCAGTCTTTCACATGTCTGTGTGGCCAAGAAAGAGAAAACTGGTAGTGTCTTTTCAAATAGCTTTTCAAATAGCCTACTCAAGTTCTGAAGTAATATAACATGCAACTGAAGTGAAGCTTCTCACTTCAGTGAGATTTTGTTATAAACCACAGAACTGATCAAATGGAAATGAGAGGGTCCATTGTATTTTGTTCTTTTTCTTTAACAAGTGATATTCTATAACTTTAAAAAAAAATCGTATCCTGTCTGGTTTGGTTATACAGATACACTTTCAGTGGGACCTTTTTCATCAGTCTCTGCACCAATTTAGCTTTACAACTTCAATTAATATCAACCTGATTCAGGCCTATATGGTTTTAGAAGCATTATATATCAACATATCCTAGAAGAATGAATTATAGCAAAGAAGCCTGAAGGTGAACAGCAGACTTGTCTGCATATAGTCAGGATCATGAAAACAGCTGTCCTGAAACTGTACCTGTTGTGTTAATCTGTTTCCCGTCTGCATCATGACAGTTTTTTTCATGGTGGAAAAATCTTTTTTTTTTTTTTTTTTTTAATTTACCTGTATAAGTTACCAGTGGTAGCCATAAGCGTAGAGAGGAGAGAAGTAATTTGAAATAGAACTGAAAAAAGATGACAATATGATTCTGAGAAATGCAACAGCAATAGTCTCCACCACAGTTTTGAAACAAAGTTGTTTTTTCCAGACTACTGTTTGGAATTCAAAAGCCCAGAAGTTAGTCAAGTGGTTTGAGGTACTGGCTCACTACAAAATTCCTCTATGATGTTGGCTAAATCACCTGTCATCTGGTGACACCTGGCCTGTCACCTATCCCTTTCTTTATCTATCATATGGTGATAATAATGCTGATTTACTTCACAGGAATGCTGTGAAGATTAATTAGATTCCTCAGAAAACAAGTACTTCTGAAGTGTGAAGTATCATCTACATACAGCACAGAAATACTTTTTTTCTCTAACAGACTGTTAATTATCTGCAAAACTGTGCTTGGCAAACATTTGATCTGAAACTTTGTAGATAAGGTTATGTGGGTTTTTCACAATTCCTTTTTTCTTTTTCTCTCACATACTGTAAAGCAAGGCAATTTCTAATGCTAACCTTGCATTTTTGCATAACTTTAAATTAACTTTTAATTAGATTAGATATTGACCTGGTGGCTATGCTGTACCTTAATAATCTTTGCATGTAATCTGTTAAACATTTATAAATTTCATGTAGGTGATTCAACACAGATTAATTCACAGAATTCTATGAGTGAAGTAATAAAAGTTCAAACGTTTATAGTATGGTTAATTATCAAATTATGCTGAGTGTTTGGACAAGCACTTTGCCGTATGCAAAGGAAAATTACTGTACTGGGAAGTATTGTTAAGTGTCTGAATATTTTGCTATCTGGCTGGCTTAGTATCTGGAATACTTTAGGTATATCCTAAATTTTTTTTTTTTTTTAATAGTAGAGCTGCACCTAGCAAAGATCTAATTGGAGCAGGGGAGAGCTTCTCAATAGCACAGCTAAAAGTGTATCATTTAACTGGAGTACATCTGGTGCCCTGAGCAGGTAGAAAGTTCTCAAGTTCCCCCGCTTTTGTGATAGTATGGCTAAATGTTGTAACAGAATTTTTAACAAGTGATTATTCATTTGTTGAATATCTCTAACCAGAGTGTCCATTTAGGACCTGTTTTTTTCAGAAGTGAGAACACTCAGCTTTTGGTGGTAACAACATTTATTTACATCAGTTGAAGAGATAAAATAGTTCAACAGATAAAATAGTTCCACTCGCTTCTATTCACAGCTGAGCATCTGGTCCACCAAACTGAAATGTTGTCATATGTGTATGTTGTCACCTAATGTGTCTCATCAAGTAGATCTACAGATTGCAAGCTGATACCTGTGAGCTACATAGATTCCCAAAATTTTTCTTATATATTTTGCAGAGAAGAAGCATATTGATTCTCCTACCAAGCCAGTTTTCATATTTGCACAACTGAAGCAAGATCTGTTCTCTGCGTATTCTGGCAGGACCTTATCCAATCATTAGCTGTACAGTATTTTCAAGAAGTCGATTCCAAGGAGATAACAGGAATTATTTAATATAATGCGAGTGGATTAGTTGTATCTTAAGTATCAGGAAAATGCATCAGGTCTACAGGAAATTGTCACGCATATTATTTTTATGTGTATGAAATTTCAAATATATGCTCTTTTAAAACAGAACTCTGTATGTGATTATTTTCATTAGCTCTAGGATAACATGAAAACAGAAAATTGCAAGAATTTTAAAAAATTGTATGTTTTGTATACATACAATTTTAAAAATATATGTGTAAGAAAGACTGTTATCTGCAACATCTTGATATGATATGAAAACAAAGGCAAACTTTTCATTGGCTGCAAAAATTATGCTCCCACTTTTTGAACAAGAATGATGTTCCCAAAGTAATAACGAGGGTTTTAATAATCCACAGTCTTTCAATGCATTGTGTATGGAAGCTTCTACTGTGGAAAACACTGTTACTATAATCTTTATTGAAATAAAGTATTTAGTAATTTCTTCATATTTGCATTTGTGAGTTTCCCAAATATCATTTAGTCATATCTCAGGTCTCACTAAATAGTAAATGTTTCTGAATGTTCCAAAACTTTCTGCAGACTAAACATGAGCTTTTAAATCATTTTTCAATCATCACAGTGCAAGCATAGCTACCATATTTTTCATGACATTTCATAGCACTCAGTCTGGTGGTATAATAAGGTACTATGGTAGCATATAATTGGAACAAGTACATTTCTCTGTTTAAAATCCAGAATGCTGTTTCAAAATGTCCAGGAGATCCCTAGCTAGGTAAAGGGGACCCAAAGTTGGTGTGTCTTGCGTGGGGGAGGTGGGTGGTGGTGTTTCCATTTATAAAATATGTGTTTTAAACCTCCAGATATAGAAAATAGTCAGTTAAAAATACATTGTTTCAGAAAAGGAATTCCTGTGACCTGTGTCAGATTATTAAGAAGTGCATTATAATCTAAATATAGGGTCTGTTTCCCTTCCCTCCACTGTCCTCCCCAAACCACAAGCACATATAACTTATTTTGGAACAACTGATTGCATTTATGGAAGGATTATACTGCAAGTTTGCACTACTGAAAATTCAGTACCCAGAAAAACAAAGATAATTATTTTTGACAAGAAATACTGCATTGGTGGAGAGATGAATTAAACAATATTGATAGCCTTTCTCTAAAGGTATCAATATCAACAGAAGCATCCATAACGCTTCTGTTCGCGCAGGCAGGGTGAGAGGTCAGGGCGCAGTTCCCCTCCTGGCTCTAAAGGGTAACTCAACTAGTGGTGATCGCCCTCCCAGGAGAGGACCTAGCTATGGTTTCCACTTGCCCAAAAGCCATTGCCAGAAGAAATGTGGCGACCCAGATGGAGCTCCCACACAAACATACAGCTGTCCAGGTCTCTGGCTGCAGGGAGTGCCTGAGCCTGTCACTCATACTGGAGGGCAGCAGGGACAACAACTGTTTTCGGTGTGACCAGGTGGATGATCTGCTCAGCCTGGTGGCAGAGCTGAAAGAGGAAGTGGAAAGGTTAAGGAGTATCAGGGATTGTGAGAGGAAGATAGATTAGTGGAGCCACACCCTACCATCCCTGAGGCCAAGGCAGCAGATGGCGACTCCACAAGAAGCAAAGGATCGCCTACCCTCTTGCCACCAAGCAGAAGGAGGGGACCTAAGAGACAGGGGGAATGGAAACAGGTCCCTGCTCAGGGCAGCAGGCGGACCCCCCGGCCTCCCTTACCTTCCCAGTTACCCTTATACAACAGATAAGGGGCTCTGGAACTTGAGGGCCAGGCAAATGAGGATGTAGGGGAAGGTCCATCCAGGGGGTTGCCTAGGCCAGCCCCATGTATTACGACTGCCTCTGTTAAGAAAAAAAGGAGGATAATTGTCATAGGCAGTTCCCTTCTGAGGGGAACAGAGGGTCCAATATGCCGACCAGACCCATCCCACAGGGAAGTCTGCTGCCTCCATGGGGCCCGGGTTAGAGACGTTACTAGGAAACTCCCTGGTCTGCTACGGGCCTCTGATTATTCCCCGCTATGGGTTATGGAGGTTGGCAATGAGGAGGTTGTAGAGAGAAGTCCAAAAGCCATCAAAAGGGACTTCAGGGCACTGGGGCGATTGGTTGAGGGATCAGGAGCACATGTAGTGTTTTCCTCAATCCCATCAGTGGCAAGGAAGAATACTGAAAGGAACAGGGCAACTCACCTGCTCAACACGTGGCTCAGAGGCTGGTGCCATTGGTGGAATTTTGGTTTTTTTTGATCATGGGGATGTTTACATGGCACTGGGCCTGCTGGTGATGGATGGAGTTCAGCTGTCTCAAAGGGGGAAAAGGATTCTCGCTCATGAGTTGGTGGGGCTCATCGAGAGGGCTTTAAACTAGGTTCGAAGGAGGAAGGGGATGTAACCAGGCTCACTAGAGAGGAGCCTAAGGGTGGCATGCCAATGTTGGGAGTGAAATCGATAGCCCAGCTCAAGTGCATCTACACCAATGCATGCAGCATGGGTAACAAACAGGAGGAGCTGGAAACCATTGTGCAGCGACTTAGTCGCCATTACAGAAACATGGTGGGATGACTCTCATGACTGGAGTGCTGCAGTGGATGGCTATAAGCTCTTCAGAAGGGATAGGCAAAGAAGGAGAGGCAGTGGGGTGGCTCTGTATGTTAGGGAGTGTTTCGATTGTGTAGAACTCGGTGATTATGGTGATAAGGTCAAGTGCTTATGGGTAAGGAGGAGGGGGAAAGCCAACAAGGCAGATATCCTGCTGGGTGTCTCTTATAGACCACCCAACCGGGATGAAGAGGCAGATGAAGCATTCTATAAGCAGCTGGCAGAAGTATCACAATCGCTAGCCCTTGTTCTTGTGGGGGACTTCGACTTACCAGACGTCTGCTGGAAATATAACACAGCAGAGAGGAAACAGCCTAGGAGGTTCCTGGAGTGTGTGGAAGATAACTTCCTGACACAGCTGGTGAGTGAGCCTACCAGGGGAGGTGCCTCACTTGACCTGCTGTTTACAAACAGAGAAGGACTGGTGGGAGATGTGGTGGCTGGACGCCATCTTGGGCTTAGTGACCATGATATGATAGAGTTCTCGATTCGTGGCAAAGTATGGAGGGGGGTGAGCAAAACCGCTACCACGGACTTCCGGAGGACAGACTTTGGCCTGTTCAGGACACTGGTTGAGTCCCTTGGGCAAAGGGGTCCAGGAAGGCTGGGCATTCTTCAGGAAGGAAGTCTTAAAGGCTCAGGAGCAGGCTGTCCCCATGTGCCATAAGACACGAACTGGCGGGGAAGACAACCAGCCTGGCTAAACAGGGAGCTTTTGCTGGGACTCAGGAAAAAAAGGAGAGTTTACCACTTTTGGAAGAAGGGGCAGGCAACTCAAGAAGAGTACAGGGATCTCGTCAAGTCAAGCAGAGAGAAAATTAGAAAGGCAAAAGCCCATCTAGAACTCAATCTGGCCACTGTTGTAAGAGGTAATAAAAAATGTTTTTACAAATACATTAAGAACAGAAAGAGAGCCAAGGAGAATCTCCCTCCTTTATTGGATGCGGGGGGGGGGGGGGGGGGTGGGGTGGAACATTGCCACCAAGGATGAGGAAAAGGCTGATGTACTTAACGCCTTCTTTGCCTCAGTCTTTAATAGTCAGACCAGTTATCCCCAGGGAATTCAGCCCCCTGAGCAGGAAGACAGGGACAGAGAGCAGAATAAACCCCCCATAATCCAGGAGGAAGCAGTTAACGACCTGCTACGCCACCTGGACACTCACAAGTCTATGGGGCTGGATGGGATCCAGCCGAGAGTACTGAGGGAGCTGGTGGAGGAGCTTGCCAAGCCACTCTCCATCATTTATCAGCAGTCCTGGTTAACAGGGGAGGTCCCAGATGACTGCAGGCTTGACAATGTGACGCCCATCTACAAGAAGGGCTGGAAGGAGGGTCCAGGGAACTACAGGCCTGTCAGCCTGACCTCGGTACCGGGGGAAATTATGGAGTGGTTCATCTTGAGTGCACTCAACAGGCATGTGCAGGCCAACCAGGGGATCAGGCCCATCCAGCATGGGTTCATGAAAGGCAGGTCCTGCTTGACCAACCTGATCTCCTTCTATGACCAGGTGACCCGCCTAGTGGATGAGGGAAAAGCTGTAGATGTTGTTATCTCTCTGGACTTTAGTAAAGCCTTTGACACGGTTTCCCACAGCATTCTCCTAGAGAAGCTGGCGGTTCATGGCCTAGGCGGGTGTACTCTTCGCTGGGTAAAAGACTGGCTGGATGATCGAGCCCAGAGAGTTGTGGTGAATGGAGTTAAATCCAGTTGGCGGCCGGTCACAAGTGGTGTTCTGCAGGGCTCTGTGCTGGAGCCAGTCTTGTTTAATATCTTTATCAATGATCTGGATGAGGGGATTGAGTGCGCCCTCAGTAAGTTTGCAGATGGCACCAAATTGGGCAGGAGTGTTGATCTGCTTGAGGGTAGGAAGGCTCTACAGAGGGACCTGGACAGGCTGGATCAATGGGCCGAGTTCACTTGTATGAGGTTTAACAAGGCCAAGTGCAAGGTCCTGCACTTGGGTCACAACAACCCCATGCAAGACTACAGGCTTGGGGAAGAGTGGCTGGAAAGCTGCCCAGCGGCAAAGGAGCTGAGGGTGCTATTGACAGCTGGCTGAATATGAGCCAGCAGTGTGCCCAGGTGGCCAAGAAAGCCAACAGCATCCTGGCTTGTACAAGGAATAGTGTGGCCAGCAGGACTAGGGAAGTGATCGTGCCCCTGTACTCGGCACCGGTGAGGCTGCACCTCGAATACTGTGTTCAGTTTTGGGCCCATCACTACAAGAAGGGCATTGAGTTGCTGGAGCATGTCCAGAGAAGGGCAACGAAGCTGGTGAAGGGTCTGGAGAACAAGTCTTATGAGGAGTGGCTGAGGGAACTGGGATTGTTTAGTCTGGAGAAGCAGAGGCTGAGGGGAGACCTTATTGCTTTCCACAACTACCTGAAAGGAGGTTGTAGTGAGGTGGGGGTCAGTCTCTTCTCCCAAGTAACTAGTGATAGTACGAGAAGAAGTGGCCTGAAGTTGCTCCAGGGGAGGTTTAGACTGGATATTAGGAAAAATGTCTTCTCTGAAAGGTTTGTCAAGCATTGGAACAGGCTGCCCAGAGAGGTGGTGGAGTCACCATCCCTGTAGGAATTCAAAAACCTGTAGATGTGGCACTTCAGGATATGGTTTAGTAGGCGTGGAGGTGTTGGGTTGATGGTTGGACTAGGTGATCTTAGAGGTCTTTTCCAACCTTAAAGATTCTATGATTTCTATGATTTCTGTGATAATTTAATTGCTTTAAGTGAGGCTTTGGGCCTTAAATTAGATAATGATTTACCATTTTTTGTTTGGCATATTGTCTTTGTTTTTCAAGCAGTTGGCCATTACAGCAAGCTATAACTGTGTCCTATTTGCTGTATTGTACATTATATGTTTTAAAGGAAGCACACTTTCATTGTAATTGGCTTTGTGTATCTGAAAGAAAAACATACCTACTTTAGCCACTGAACACTGAAGAGCCCATCTACCATTGAATATCAGAAACTAAGAAGTATAGTACTTTTAGCAATACAGAAAGATCATGCTTAAGGAAACTATTGCCCTCTAATGTAGATTGAAAATGAAGAAAAGCTCATCATTATCAGTATGCATTTTAATCCTTTTTCTGAATAGGAGCTATGGTTGTGTTTTATGGTTCTGTTTTCCAGTCCAAAGTGTTCTATTAGTAAGTAATTTTATGGAAAAATAGTCTTTCTCAGCTAAAGAACCAGCTTTAGAAACATCCAATCTATTTTTAATAAGTCTATAATTCTGTTAAAACTTGGATTACACATCAGAAGAAAGTTTTTCTAGGTGGTCCTTGAGACTTCTAGGTTGAATATTATACAATATAGGAAATAAAGCAGGTTATATATTTTTGTTAAATCAATTTTATCTGTTATCACAGCTCTAACACAGTTTTCTATCTTTTTTACAATACCTTTTTTCTGATCTATTACCTTTGGCATTCTCATCCTGAATGGCTTGATTATATTAATTAGCTGCTACTTTAAAAGAAAGCCCCAGAAAGTTACATAACATTTCATTTTTGATTCTTCTTCAGTAAAACGAAAAACATAGCTCCTTGTTTACTCATGAATGGAGATAAATTTTGACAATTTCAGACTGACAGGTGACATTTTCAGAAAGTTATGGGTGGCTGAAAAGTTAGACTGTGCTGGCTCCAGTTGCCTAAGGTCAGCAAATAATAAGCAGAAATTATACAGTATGTATTCAGTTACAGTTTCCTGATTATACTCTGACCTGACTCTGGCATAAGACATGTTGACATAACTGGTGTACTTGAGAATAAACGCAGGTTTACCCACTTTTCATTTGGGTAATGCCATGTTTACCTGCTTCCCATATACAGTGAACAAGAAGAGTTTACTCATTCTTCAATTTCCTAAGTCACTGGCTACTCTTAATTATGTTAGTGACTGGCGAGTATTCAACAAACTCTGACCCAGAGACACCATCCAGAGTTACCCCTTACTTCTATCAGCACTTACTGTGTGGCAAAAATGGATTAATCTGGTTCTCCTGAGTCAGACCTGGGGACTCATCTCTAGAAGTGGTATTCTTCATTGCTTAGTCAAGTCTGATTCAACCGCTTACCTACCTTGACAACAGAAAAAGTTGAATTATAATGTAAGATCTAACCAGTAGCTGAAATTCCTAATACAGCACTGAGTTCTGTCCTATAGGAAAAGAATGCTTATCAGATGTTAAATGCCATCATGTCTGAGTCTCTGAGCACTACTTTGCACCTCCCAAGATGAAAAAAAAAAACAACAAAACCTCCTTCTTTTAGAAAAGTCCATTTAAATCTGTAAGTAGTAAGTATATATATAATAACTAATAATATTAAAAATTTTTATTTCTTGAGAGTCTTTGTATAGATGTAGTTACACGGAAGTCTCAAACAGCACATCAGTTTGTCACTTGGAATGGACTTCTTCAAAATACTGGTCTTATATTTATGTCTGAATCAAAGTACCGAAAAATCCTTTTAGTGTTTAGCAGCACTGATATTCCCAAAATATGAGGTTGCAGCTACACACAAGGATATAAAGGTAATTGGAGAAGCAAGTGTTAAAGGACAAAACATTGTCCCTCTGTGATGGATGCACTCAACTCCTTAACCAAACTTGCGGTAGTTACTTGAGGTAAAAGCCTAAGCTGTAACTGGGCCAAGAACTTATCTAGATCCAATCTGTTCTCTGAAAACCCACAAAGGAACAGAGTGAGATGGTGAGCATCGATGCATATGAGCTTGGAACACTGATCGTGCAATTGACATGTGAATAGCAGGTGGCTTTTCCAAAACTCATTTATCTAGGACAAAGAAAGTTGTGGGTACAAGGAGTCTCATGCATACATTTCCCATCGCATATAACTTGATTACAAGCCAACCACTTTATTCCATAAATATGACAGCCTAAGTGGGCCTTCTTTGAGCTCTCCCTGCTAAGCACTGGCTGCATGGTGGCTGAGACATGAACATGTCTGGGACACCTCTCAAGGTTGCTCATCGAGGCAGAAACACCTCTTACAAACTGCAGATCTTTGGTAAGTGACCGATATTGCACATAACCTTGTATTATAGTGCACTAAGATTCTGTATTGGTAACTTTGATTCTGTCTTGGTAGTTTTGAATCATTGTTACATTCTTTGTGAAGTAAGTGAGTGAACCTTGCCATCAAACTTTGTTAAGTCGCACTTTTATAACATCATATTTCAATAAAACCACTTTTGCTGATACTTTTGGTAATGGTTCTTTAAGCAGTCTAAATCACCCATTCTTGACACCCTCATATATGACTGTAGAGGTTTTTGTCTTTTAGCCCTTTTACGTAAGCATGTTCTCTCTCACCATTACAAGCCACAAGGATACATGTTGATTGTTTAACAACCCCTTGCTACCACAAATTAGATTCAACAGTGGGAAAACAGACAACTATTTAGCTCTTTGTTTGTTTTGTTTTGTTTTGTTTTTGTTGTTCTCCCAATTTACATTGATTTAAATTTTTAGAGTAGGGTGCTAAATATTTATTCACTCCTGGCATCTACTCTCAATGTATGAGCTGAGGCAATGGTCAGTGGAGAGATCCTACACTATATCATTCCTTGATATAAACCCTGGCAAAGCCCACACTTTCCTTGCAAGCTGGGTGCTAATACTATATTCCTCTCTTACTTTTAACTCTGCCAAAACCTAGCATCTGCTCCCATATAGGGTGTTGACAGCTGAAGCATTTTCCCATTGTGTTGTAACTCTGCCGAGACCTGGCACCTGCTCACAAATAGAGGTGTTGACAGTTTGAGCTCTAGCACTTTCCCTTTGTGCATCAACTCTGTGGAAATCTAGCATCTGCTCACACACACAAGTTTTGACAGCATAAGCTACAGTCTAACACTAAGTTAATCCAATGTAGGGGAACACATGTAGTCATAGTTTTGGAGAGAGACTACTTCCTCATGACATCAAATCCTGAGAGATCAGAAGACAAAGTAGGTATAGGGCTTGGAGCATTTTTTATGCAGCAAAAGTCTTCACAGCATCAACATATTGTGTCAATGAACTATATGGATAATTTTTCCTTCATAATAGACACTAGGAAAAAATTAACCAGCACTCCAAAATCTCATGTTATACCTTTTCTCCATGACTTAGGCAGTTGCACTGTGTGTTTAATACTTGACTAAGATCATTCCTGTTTCTTGTTACACTGATAGGCTGAACAGCAGAATTACCGTGATCTTGTTTTCTGTTGGAATTTATCTTGAATCCTCAGCCATTTTTAAGGTCTTAGAAACCTTTCCTGTACATTTTAAAGACATAGGAAAAAAAGATAATTGTGCCAGGGAGTCAGAACTGACATGACATGTTGCTTATTATTATATGAAGCACACAAGAAAAAAAGATGTCAGGTGACAATATTCTCTTTATTATTGTTGGGCATCAACAGAGTATTTTAGATGAACCAAGGCCATCTCCTGCATGAGAAGCATGCTAAATTGTACTTCAATAACATTAACATGTATTTGTTCTGAACTCTGATGTGAAAACAGAGTTAAAGTCCCTATACTGTATTTCAGGATAAACAGAAAAAGACCAAGTAAATCAGTTCTTCCAGATGTGTTTTGCTCAAGTAGAATGGCAGATTATTGTTTTTACAACTAATTCTGCAGAGATTTATTCCTATAATAATCACAGAATCACAGAATGATATAGGTTGGAAAAGACCTTTAAGATCACCGAGTCCAACCATAAACCTAACACTACCAAGACCACCACTACACCATGTCCCTAAGCACCTCATCCAAACGTCTTTTAAATACCTCCAGGGGTGGCGACTCAACCACTTCCCTGGGCAGCCTGTTCCAACGCTGGATAACCCTTTCAGTGAAGTAAAATTTCCTAATATCCAGTCTAAACCTCCCCTGGTGCAACTTGAGGCCATTTCCTCTCGTCCTATCACTAGTTAGGGAGTTCCACCTGGGAGAAGAGACCGACCCCCACCACTCTACAACCTCCTTTCAGGGAGTTGTAGAGAGCGATAAGGTCTCCCCTCAGCCTCCTTTTCTCCAGGCTAAATAATCCCAGTTGCCTCAGCCGCTCTTCATAAGACTTGTGCTCCAGACCCTTCACCAGCTTTGTTGCCCTTCTCTGGACATGCTCCAGCACCTCAATGTCTCTCTTGTAGTGGGGGGCCCAAAACCAAACACAGTATTCAAGGTGCGACCTCACCAGTGCTGAGTACAGGTGCACGATCACTTCCCTAGTCCTACTGGCCACGCTATTGTTGATACAAGCCAGGATGCCATTGGCTTTCTTGGCCACCTGGGCACACTGCTGGCTCATATTCAGCTGGCTGTCAGCCAACACCCCCAGGTCCTTTTCTGCCAGGCAGCTTTCCAGCCACTCTTCCCCAAGCCTGTAGTGTTGCATGGGGTTGCTGTGGCCCAAGTGCAGGACCTCGCACTTGGCCTTGTTCAACCTCATACAATTGACCTCGGCCCATCGATCCAGCCTGTCCAGGTCCCTCTGCAGAGCCTTCCTACCCTCAAGCAGATCAACACTCCCGCACAACTTGGTGTCATCTGCAAACTTACTGAGGGTGTACTCGATCCCTTCGTCCAGATCATTGATAAAGATATTAAACAGAACTGGCCCCAACACAGAGCCCTGCGGAACACCGCTTGTGACCGGCTGCCAACTGGAGTAAACTCCATTCACCACCACTCTTTGGGCCTAACCATCCAGCCAGTTCTTTACCCAGCGAAGAGTACACCCGTCCAAGCCGTGAGCAGCCAGTTTCTCCAGGAGAATGCTGTGGGAAACCGTGTCAAAGGCTTTACTGAAGTCTAGATAGACAACATCCTCAGCCTTTCCCTCATCCACTAGGTGGGTCACTTTGTCTTAGAAGGAGATCAGGTTGGTCAAGCAGGACCTGCCTTTCCTGAACCCATGCTGGCTGGGCTCGATCCCTTGGTTATCCTCTATGTGCTGTGTGATGGCACTCAGGATGATCTGCTCCATCAGCTTCCCCGGTACCGAGGTCAGGCTGACAGGCCTGTAGTTCCCCGGGTCCTCCTTCCGCCCTTCTTGAAGATGGGCGTCACATTTGCTAATCTCCAGTCAACTGGGACCTCCCCAGTTAGCCAGGACTGCTGGTAAATGATGGAAAGGGGCTTGATGAGCACTTCTGCCAGTTCCTTCAGTACTCTCGGGTGGATCTCATCAGGTCCCATAGACTTGTGAGTGTCTAAGTGGTGCAGCAGGTCACTAACCATTTCCCCCTGGATTATGGGGGCTCCATTCTGGTCCCCGTCCCTATCTTCCAACTCTGGGGGCTGGGTACCCAGAGAACAATTGGCCCTGCTATTAAAGACTGAGGCAAAGAAGGCATTAAGTACCTCAGCCTTTTCCTCATCCTTGGTCGCTGTGTTCCCTCCCATGTCTAATAGAGGCTGGAGATTCTCCTTAGCTCTCCTTTTGCTGCTAATGTATTTGAAGAAGTATTTTTTGTTGTCTTTTACGGCAGTAACCAGATTGAGCTCTAGCTCAGCTTTGGCCCTTCTAATTTTCTCCCTGCACAACCTCGCTACACCTTTGTAGTCCTCCTGAGTTGCCTGCCCCTTCTTCCAGAGGTCATAGACTCTCCTCTTTTTCCTGAGTTCGAGCCAGAGCTCTCTTTTCAGCGAGGCCGGTCTTCTTCCCCAACGGCTTGCCTTTTGGCACCTGGGGACAGCCTGCTCTTGTGCCTTTAGGACTTCTTCCTCCTTAAAGAATGTCCAGCCTTCCTGGACTCCTTTGCCCTTTAGGGCTGCCTCCCAGGGGACTCTGTCGACCAATCTCCTAAACAGGCCAAAGTCTGCCCTCCAGAAGTCTAAGGTGGCAGTTCTGCTGACCCCCCTCATTGCTTCTCCAAGTATCAAAAATCTATCTTTTCATGATCACTATGCCCAAGACGGCCTCCAAACATCACATGGCTCACAAGTTCTTCTCTGTTTGTGAACAAGAGGTCCAGCAGGGCACCTTCCCTAGTTGGCTCACTCGCCAGCTGTGTCAGGAAGTTATCTATCTGCCACATACTCCAGGAACCTCCTAGACTGTTTCCTCTCTGCTGTATTGTATTTCCAGCAGACATCTGGTAGGTTGAAGTCCCCCACAAGAACAAGGGCTAGTGATCGTGAGGCTTCTCCCAGCTGCTTATAGAATAGTTTGTCTGCTTCATCGTCCTGGTTGGGTGGTCTGTAACAGACTCCCACCACAATATCTGCCTTGTTGGCCTTCCCCCTGATTCTTACCCATAGACACTCCACCCTATTGTCACCATCATTAAGCTCTAAACTATCCAGACACTCCCTAACATATAGGGCTACCCCACCACCTCTCCTGCCTCGCCTATCCCTCCTGAAGAGTTTATAGCCATCCATCGCCGCACTCCAGTTGTGCGAGTCATCCCGCCATGTTTCCGTTATGGCAACCATATCATAGTTTTCCTGCTGTGCAATGGCTTCCAACTCCTCCTGCTTGTTGCCCATGCTGCGTGCATTGGTGTAGAGGCACTTCAGCTGGGCTGTCGTCCATGTTTCCTTCATAGAAGAACACCCCTTGTGTGCTTTGAGGTGTTTCACTGGCATTTCCCTCTTGGCTCCTATTGCCTCAGTATCCCCTAGCTCAACTCTGTTCGACTTCAGCTGTGCGCCAGCGTACCCCGCACATCTCAGAGACGCAGGCTGAGTGCCCTCGCTGGCACCCACTCCCTCTAACCATGGCATGTCGTCCCTCAGCTTCCCTCGGGCAAGCCTGATATTATCCCCCTCCTCCTTCGAGTCTAGTTTAAAGCTCTGTTGATGAGCTCCGCAAGCTCCTGAGCAAAGATTCTCTTTCCCCTTTGAGAAAGATGAATCCCATCAGATGCCAGCAAACCTGGTGCTGTGTAGGCCATCCCATTATCAAAAAAAACAAATCCGTGGCGATGACACCAGCCACGGAGCCATGAGTTGATAGATTGGGTGCCTCTGTTCCATCTAGTGTCACTGCCCACAACGGGAAGGAGAGAGAAGAAAATAACCTGTGCTCTGGAGTCCCTTACTAGCTGTCCCAGCTGGCCCTGAAGTCTCTTTTGATTGCCCTAGGACTTTGCCCTAGGACTAAAATAAAGTTTACTATTCATTATAGAAAACAGTCTAAAACAATTCTTAGATATCTTAGTGGTAGGATACTGAATATAAACTGAAAATACTAAGGAAAATATATTTTTTTCTTAGATTACTTCATGTGAAACAAAATGACAAAGTGAAAGAGAAAATCAAACAGTTTTTAAGAAACCAAACACAATTCTTTTGTGTGACTTCATTATTTCATCAGCAAATAAGTAACATACTGGGAGTATGATATTTTTTAACCATTCTTGCCCTAATTTCAGATTTAAAAAAGCACAGAAAAATTATTAAATTAATAAAAGTAAATAGATCAAAATAGAACAAAGGTAGCAAACAGCCTCCCCTCCCACTGAAAAATAAAGCTTTGACACAAACAAAATCAAACCTAGACACTCTTGTATGGACAGGTTTTGACTTAAACCTAGGACGGCTCTATTAGTACTTTTTCCACTTGTGAATCAGTATTATACTGTACATGAGAACAGAAAACACCAGATAAATAAGTAGCGGTTATGGGCATTAAATATGGCATGCTTGAAAGGTTTATAATAGGTAGTTTTTTAAAGGGATAATAGGATTTGATTGTCTGCTGGACTAGTTTCACAATCTTTATGATGCATCATGTGAAAAATAAATGCCAAAGTTATACACTGGAATTTTGCTGCCATAAGTTATATTCTACTTCTCTGATATATTTAACTACAGAACTGTATCTGTGGCTATGCATATATGTATACACATACGTGTATGTCCTATGCAGATGATATACATATATGTGTACATATACATATACATATACATATACATATACATGTGTGTGTGTGATTTTAAAGATTTTCAATTTTTAGAACTTGGTAAGTCTTTGCATATGAATTTGTAAACACAAAACCATGAAAGACTGCTTCCACCATGTTTTTTCATCTGCACATGTTGCACTGGATAATGTTAACACAGGTCAAGATGGAACCATTTAGTTTCAACCAGGAAATCTGTTCCTCTTTCATTGCTGTAATTTCAATCTGGGTCTTGTATCAGACAAGATACAAGATACTTTGTTAACTGCTACACATAGAGAGACGATTCAAGTGGTGTCTAGCCAACCACCGAAGAGTTGGATGGTTGCCTGGAGACTAAATTTCAGTGTTCAGAATCTGCCTCTTTAAACAGGAAAGAAAAAAAAAATCCTATCCAGCTCACTCTAAAGAAGATACTAAGCAGCCGTACAGACACTTGTCAGTTTTGAATGCTATTCTTAAGGTTTGCTGCATCCTGAAATTACACACAAGCATAAACTAGAGCATAAGAGTTTTTGCGTGTTCACCATATCTCTTACTTCGCTAAATGAGTTAAGAGATTCAGAGCTCAAGTGAGACATTTTGATGGCTGAGCCACATCTTGCCTTCATTCTTTGCACCTCCAGCATTTCACTGTCACCATAAATCTCTGCCCCAACTTCTTATTGTATGTCACAGGATCGTAGGATAATTCAGGTTGGAAGAAACCTGAGGAGATTATGTATTAAAACTTCCTGCCCAAAGCAGTGTTAGGTAGTTTTAGTCCTATTCATCACATCACACCACACAGGCATTCATCCTTGCTACAGGTCTGAACATTTATTTCAAATCAAAAATCACACTCATTTTATAAAACTCAGCAAATTTAGTTTTTAAGGATGCTATTCTGAGACGTAATTCTGATGAACAGCATGGCACCATGGAAGACATACTTTTGCAGATGGTCTCTAAAACTATGGACAAACTGCAAGTGAGGTTTTCCAAACTACTTCATTGAATTAAGTGCCTAATTTCTATTGATTTAAGTCTAGCCAAATGACCTTTTAAAGCAAAAGACATTTTGATTATTTATGCAAATAGAACAAGTCTTTTGAACATGTACTAACCTAATTGTTAAATAAAATCAGCCATAACGTCAAGCTCCACAACTGACAAAATTGACGCACAGAGCATTTTAGGAAGATTAAAGCAAAAAAGCATGTTCCTGACTTGGGCGTTTCTCTGCACTCACATTAATTCTGGCTTTTTTAAGGCTTTGTTCTTGGTTTGTCTCTGTTATGAGAGGAAGTTTCTGTCTCTGTTTTCAATGAGGATTCTGTTCAGGTTTTTCAACATAGCTACTTTCAGTTTGCTATAAGATAGAAGAATGCTATCTTTTTTAATATGAATGCAAATGTCTTGTCTCAAAAGCTAAGCAGCTATGGCTAAATGCTCCTTGCCCTTCACTTCAAAGTAAACTGGTCTTATGGAATACCCAGCTGCAATCACTTCCTCTCCAAGTCTAAGACCACAAAACTGGTCTTTTGGCTTTGCACAAAAGTACCTCTGTGGACTAAGAGTGACCTAAAGATAGCTGACACTCTTTGTAGAGCTGCCAGGCTGGCTGACAGTGTCACCTTGGTTGACCTGATGCAGATGTTTGGAGTCACTCTGCAGGGACATTTCAGAAAGTGAGGAAAACCATTAGTCTCCTGGTTAAGGATATATTTGAGATTGTATTAATATGTGAGAAGTTTTGCTTTGTTTCCAGGAAACAGGAGACCCTGTCACAAAGAACCTCAAAAAACACGGTCTATATTATTAAAGATACAATATTTTAACAGAATAAAGGTGTTAGAACTCACAGGACTGCATGCTCCCTGTTACATTTTTCAGTTTCATTAACATACTTCTTCTAAATGTCCTGTCCAGTGACATTCTCATTAATAATTTAAGGAAATTCCTGCACTAGTAGAAAAATCACATTTCACTACACATTGTTCTAAGAGATACATGACAGGTGGATGTTGGATTAGAAAACAAAAATTGAGAGACCAGCCATATAAAACATTTGACCATGAAAATAACTTAAAAATATAAGTATCAGTTATAGCACAGACTTAGTTTTTTAGAATTTTGAGCTATAATTTTTGTACTTTTGTGGCTGTTACATAGACTACTAATATGATTTTTGCCATTACTAAAACAGGCTGTAGGCTTCTTATTGATCTGACAGTCTCAGGACTTTTGTGGAACTTCCTTGGCATGATTTTAGCTGGTTCATGTGTTTTTAACAACTCTAGCTAGTGATCAAGTTACTATTGCCTAATCTAAATGACTTGCCGAAGCTCTATGAATACAATATATGCTAACAATCTGACAAACCTAGGTAGTCACTACAAAACAAACAACAGCCATTTACATCAGCTGAGGTTGGGAGAGGCTAATGTACAACTTTCAAACTTCAGCTGGGAATCAATAAGAAAGAAGTAAACTGTGATAAGGAAATGTAAAACTAAAAAGATGCCAAGACTGAGGAGGAAGGAGGCCCCACCAAGAGCTTTAAATTCCTCCTTGTGAAGAATATGGTATACTGCTGACTAGCTGGACATCCCACCGTTTCTCTGCTTAAAGAACACTGATGCCACTGACCTCAGGACTCAGAAGGACAGTGGAAGTATGAGCCCAACACCAAAGAAGAGGGGCAGAAAAAAAGAAATTACTTTGTATAAACTTTGTAAGGGTATTATTGACTAAACTTTTATATATTGATTTGGGCCACAAGTATTATTGTAACTAGACAAACTGTTGCATTTTTATGGGATTGATAAGTTTTTACTGGGCAAACAACAAATTCTTGGCTCCATATATATATAGTGCACCTTCTACCCATAGCAAGATTGTAAGTACAATATCACCTTTGTCTAGCATGTCTGTTTGGCCATCAGTGGAAGTCTAAAGGATTTGTAGTAATTTTTATTATTCTAAAGGAAAATAAGTGCAATAAACCTTGGGGGGGTTGGTCTAGAAAGGATAATTCAAAAGCAGATATGTAATTTTTCTTGTCTAAGGGATGTAAGATTTTTTTTTCTCTGTAAAAGCTATTAGAAATTTAAAAAGTCAGACCTACATATATTTTCAAACTACCTTCTTCGCATTTGGAAGTAATGTCTCAGCATTTTCACATAAATTCATTTCACCAATAAAATTACATAGCTTAAAATATAGCTATACATCTAGGTAAGTATTGTTTATAGAAAAGTTGCTTTTGACTTTTTTTTTTTTTTCATTAAGACACACAGGGATCTGTTTGACATGGGAATTAGCTGTGTGGAAATTTATAAGCTACAGAAATATAAGATGGTATTCCGTATGGATGGAGATTGTTCCTTGGAAGAGTATCTCATTTTTTTGTAGACGTGAGGAGTCATAGGTGGAATAAGACAGCTAAATACATAAAGAAAAGACTGAGTCATGGTTACAGCAGCTGAAATCTGTCTGAGAACTTGGGTTTGATCTGCTGGTTTCTTGCATGATAGTTTCTTACCTTCAGTTTTCTTATATGATGTTAGCACTTAAAACTTTACTCAGTTTTATAACACGTTAATGGTGAAATTTTTGACTGTTGAATTCAAGATACTGAGATCTGACAATCAAAACTTTCTAGCTTTCCAGCCTCTAATTGGAGTCAGTGGGAGATTTGAAACATATAGTTAGTGGCACTAGTCTAGGAAAGCAACTTGCAGGCACGCAAAATTAGTGTGTGCTTTTCACCATTATTTTGCTGCATCTCATATCTAGGCTGTAAAATGGGAATAATTACATTATCTTATTTTAGAAAAGTATTGTAAAAATGAAGTAGTCATTCTAGTGGTATACATTCAGAAAAAAATATCTGTATTCATAGCAGAGTACAAATAGTTTATGTAAGCAAATAAAGAAGCATGCACCACATGAGCGGAAAACAAATAGTTTCTTTTTAAGTCGGCATCATCAGTTTTGTTGACTCAGTGATTCGGGGTAGGGTCATAGGCCAGGAAAAATGAGCAAGGGCTCATGTAATGAGAGACTGTACCACACTGAATTTGTATTGAAGTACTAACTGCCACAGCAGTGGTGGCTGCAGCTCCCTGGGGGCCAGGAACCAGGACCAGAAAGGGCCCTCCAGGGACAGCAGGGCTGGGCCTCGCAGCCAGGCCTGTCCCACTGCCCCAGCCGGGGGCAGCTGTAGCAGCCCCAGCCCCAGTATCAGGCACCTCCCTGGGGCTGAGGACAGGCCGAGACTGAGCTGCGATGTGGTAGGCCTGGCTCGGCGGGGCCCGTGGCCAGGGAAGGCTGTGCGGAGCTGGAGCCCGGCCCTGCTGCAGCATCACTGGGGCAAGGACTCACAGTCTGGGGGCCTGAAATGGGGTCCTGGGCCCTGGGCAGAGTTGGGGGAGGCTCCGGGCAGGCCGAGCGGGGCCTGTAATGTCTGGTGCTGCCTTCAGGACTCCAGCATGGAAAGTAAGATGACACAAATGACATACAAGCTGGTTTTTTGCTGATGTGAATGCTTGACTTATCAAACAGTATTATTATGTTTTCCTATCTTGTTCTATGTCATAAATCTGTGAATTTTATATAAGATAAATTATATTAGTCACTCTTACTGTTCCAATTACGTGGACATCTTTGTTACTTTGCACTGAGGTATTCTTCAGAGAAAGAAGCCGTATCCTCTCCCAGCTTCCTTTGTTCTCTGAAATAAGATTGCAGTTTGATTTTAATAATTCTAGTGAACTGCTAAAAGTTAAACTAATTTTTCTTTTTGAACCTTCCTGAATTCTGTCAACTTTTTGCTATTTTCCCTCTTCCTTACAAATCACCTTGTCTTCTTTTCTGGAATCCTTGAAACATTCAGAATAGCAGGTTAGGCCCTATTTATCTCCTTGTCTTTACTATCAATGTGTATTCAGATTTGTACCAGCAGTATGTTATATGTTTTACTTTCTGATCTATTTTTGACAATGCATCCTTTCTTACACTCTGATCCACCAGACCTTTATATTCTTTTCTTTTTATAAATCCTTCCATTTGCTCCTGTGCATCCTGTGTGTTTTCAATCTCCAGTTTCCTGGAATCTTAAATCTGCTTTCATGTAACATATTCCAGCTTTTGCATTTTTTGTTCTTTCTTTTTTTTTTTTTACAGTTAATTTTTGTGGATTCTTCTCTTGCAAAATTGTATTCCAAACAACATGGGTATTTCCTGAGTATTTCTCCTTATTTTTATATTTACTTTCTACTTTTACGTCTTTGCATTTCAGAAAGATTTGCATGATCTATTTGTTTCCTCTGAGTCTGTATAATTTACTACCATAGTCCTTGATTAAATTACTTGAATTTTTTTCAAATTCACCATGGCATCTCTTCTGTACTCCTCTGTGATTGTGATTGGAGACAGGATGAACTCCATAAAGTATTTTTTTGTCACTGTGTTTACTGTTAGCAAAGCTGTATAAGAGGAATATCTTTTCCAATGTAGGATATCTGCTTCAGCTTCTGTAAGTGTTTCAAATCCATACTATTTCTTGAGGCTTGGCTTTCTGGGAATATGGTCTTGTTTCCCTTTGGTATGCTAATAAATTGCACATCATTTTTCCTGTGTTGAGTCTGTATCTCTGCCGGTACCACTACTCATTTAGCATTCAAAAATCTGTCAGCCATGAGTTCTGGCTTGCAGATAGCTTGCTCAGAGCCTAGATAATAAGTAATGACACACAATTTACATTTTGATGGAAGGATCCAGCTCAATACACTCCCATGTGCATGCTGATTGGTATGATCTGGCAGCAAAGCTGGTCAGTGTTTCATCTCTTTTTGTCTGCCTTGCCTGAAGACAAATGTTTCATAAACCATATTATTTCCTAGAGAGAAAAGGTCAGCTGGAATACTAAGGGCATTTTCAAGGACATCTTCATCTCTGCCACTTCTTATTGTTAGTCATTGAATCACATGTCTTCTACATCACTGCCCATGCAGTACAGATGAAATGCAACTTGTAATGTACTTTCGATTTTTAGTGCATCCAGCATTTATGTGCTTCTTCATTTCCAACACTGTTGAACAACATCTCTTCCCTAGTGAGAACATCATGCTTGAAATAGACCTATTGCAAATATCAGATTGCTTTATATCTCTTTTTGTTCTTGTTCTGCTTCTAAATTTTTGTTCCTCAGCCTTTATGTCACTGTAATGTGTTGAAAATTTGTTCTCACTGAATTGTTATGATTTTGTTACTAAAGATTTTATGACCTACTCTCTTTTACTTAGTGTTAAATGACTTGAATCTGTGTATTAATGACCACATCAAAGTGAACAGAAAATTTATACTATTAGATGGTTGCCCTTTGAAAAGGTGCCTCTGAAGATGTGTCTGCTAACAAATGTAGTCTCACAACTGTAAGATAAAAGGTCGTCTTGTAGTCAGTCAGCTTCTTCTCTTGGGTGCCACGTTGATGATTATTTTGGGGTGATATTTCATTGTGCTGTGTATACTTTATTTTTCTTAATTTTTTACTTTCTCTGATAATTTTTTATTTTCTCTGATAATTTTTTATTTTTTCTTTCACAACTGAAAATCAAGATCATTGTATTAGTGATAACAATTATAGGGACAAGTGCCTTATAACAGCTTGTAGCTTATGAACATCAATGTTGGATCCAGTGAGGCATGAGGCATCTAGGATGAGAGGAAACAGCCTCAAGTTGCACCAGAGGAGGTTTAGATTGGATATTAGGAAAAGTTTATTCACCAAAAGGGTTGTCAAGCATTGGAACAGGCTGCCCAGGGAAGTGGTTGAGTCACCAACCCTGGAGGTATTTAAAAGACGTGTAGACGTGGCACTTAGGGACATGGTTTAGTGGTGGACTCAATGATCTTAAAGGTCTTTTCCAACCTAAATGATTCTATTATTCTATGTTTCTTGGTTATACTGTTGGTAGGATAAAGAGTTTTACTGAATGAAGATCACAGGTGTATGGGCTTATTGTCCTGTTAGGAAATACCTTGGTATAAAGCTTTTTACTGCATACATTTTGGCAGCAAAATACATTTATATAGTTTATTATTTCTCATCTTCTGATATCACTTTGTTGTGGTTTAGCCCCAGTCATCAATTAAGTACCACACCGCCGCTCGCTCACCCTCCCCCCACAGTGGGATGGGGGAGAGAATCGGAAGAGCAAAAGTAAGAAAACTCGTGGGTTGAGATAAGAACAGTTTAATAATTGGAACATAATAATAATAATAATAACAACAATAATAATAATGATTATAATAATAACAAAAAATAAGAAGGAAAGCAACAAGAGAGTGACAGAGGAACAAAACCCAGGAAAAAAACAAGTGATGCAACGGCTCACTACCCGCCAACCAATGCCCAGCCAGTCCCCAAGCAGTGATTTCTACCCCCCGGCCAACTTCCCCCAGTTTCTATACTGAGCATGATGTCATATGGTATGGAATAGCCCTTTGGGCAGTTTGGATCAACTATCTTGGCTGTGCCCCCTCCCAGTTTCTTGTGTGCCCAGCAGAGCATGGGAAGCTGAAAAGTCCTTGACTAGTGTAAACATTGCTTAGCAACAACTAAAACATCAGTGTGTTATCAATCAATATTATTCTCATATTAAAATCCAAAACACATCACTATACCAGCTACTAGGAAGAAAATTAACTCTATCCCAGCCAAAACCAGGACACATTTTTGTACAGATTGTTGTTCAAGGGCTTCCATACAATTTTCTAAGCATATTAAGGCAAGTAAAGAATAAACTGGGTAGTTTCTTTTAGAGTAAATGTGTCTTAATGGCATCTTATTCAACAGAACTCTCTCTTAAGTGTGTCATGAAGAAAATCTGCTGACTTCATTGGCTATAAAATAATCTCTTAAAAATTTTATTTCTGTCAGAATTGCAGAGTCAGAAAGTGTAAAGCTGATACGGTTGGACTCCATTTCTCCTTGTGCATTACCAACATAATCATTGTTGTGAATGCCACAAAAGGAAAGATAAGATAGTAGTGATAGCTGTTAAGTTAACTAAACTCTCTCTTTATTAGGTGGTGATGATATTTTATCTGGCAGTGATTAATCCAGAACAGAATATGTGCCTTTTAATCATGCTGTTTGATACAAGTATACCATCTCCTTGCTCTTCATTTTTGTCCATCAAGTACAGGAAAACCACAATCCCTTTCCCACTCCAACTGCTGTTGTGTCCTCAGCTTTTCTCTCCTTTTCTGTAAAGAACTTATACTGTGGAAATATGGGATGCATCCAGCTCTGTGGCTGGCATGTTTGCTCTGCAGTTCCTGACCTCATCCTGACTCCATGAATAGTGGCCAAATGGCCAGAACTGTAAGAGGAGCTTACATGTCCTAAACTATCGACATCACCTCTATACACCAAACATCAGGAATCCCACTACAACTGTGACAGAGCTAGTCCTTGCCACAGAGGAATTAACACTTTTGAATTATTATCTACACTGAGTAATTGTTACATTGGTACAATAAAGTTTTTAAACCCCACATGCCGGACTCCCTTCACTGCTGAGCAAATGAAATACCTTTCCTCCACAAGGCTAATCTGAAAGGAGGGTAAAATTCTTCCTAAGCCTAAAATGTGACTAACATGAATGCTAAAAACAAAGTGCCTGAAGACTGCCTAGCTTTAGTCACAAAGATATTGTGGGCTTTGGGGAAAGAAAAATGCATGATGTTACAAAACATATTGGACGAGAGACTTGAACTCACATTTCCTATGGTTCCCTGAACAGTGAGATGATGAGTCATTTTTTTTCATTCTGTAACTTTTTAATTATTTATATTAAGAAAAGACACACTGAAAAAATACCCTGGGAGAGATACTCCTCTGCATGGAAAATAGAGCCCTCAGTCTGAAGTCAAATCCTTCACAGCATCAGACAGAGTGATAATTTTGAACTAAGTTTCTTGAATCCTTAGCAAAATATTAGACAACTAGCACACTGCGGATCCCAAATGAATAAACAGGTACAGCTGGCCACATACTAGTGCCTATCTCTATGTCAGCTGGCCATTTGCTCCACTTCCTTGGCATTTCAGTACTGTCCAACTTGTTTAAGTTCCTGCTCAAGTAGGGAATCCCATCTGAAGTTTCCAAATCTTCTGTGCAATGCATAGGAACAAACTGTAGACAAGTGAAGATTCTAGGACTGATTAGGAAAAATATCTTTCCTTTTTTGGGGAGGAGAGAGGGAACAAGATCCTCAATTCTTTTTGCTGAAGCTTTTCGACAAGTGATAGTGCTTAAAAGAGAAAAAAAAGGTAAAACTGCAACTTATTATTTTCCTGTCCTGTATATTTCTTTTTAATTTATTTCAATAAGTATTAATGTTTACACAAAAATATTGTACTAGTAGTATTTCTGCACCTACTAAATGATTACTGGCTATTATTTATTAAGTTACTTAAGATAGTCAGTTTGAAATAAAGCTTTTAGTCAGAGTAGTATCATTATATGATTCCTGAATACATATATAAAGAGAGAAACTATGACATTTCTGAGAGGAGCTGGGGGTGGAAACCAGTAGATGCATATGTTGAAAAGTCAATGGATAAGCCTGTTTTGATCTCTAGTGGAATAGTAATAACTCCCTCTTTCACAGAAATTAGTTTTGTATGACAGTTACATATGATGTGTTTTAAAAACTCAATTTTGTATGGGAATATACTTAAGAAGTTTAGAAAGTATGGTAAGTACACCTAAATGCATACATGGAAATTGAGTTAATTTATAATTTATATTTTTACCATTCAAATTATCTGTATTAGTAAAATTCTCCATCCAACAAATATAATTCCTCAATTTCACTTCACAGACAGATAGAAACATCTGAGGGCAGGCATCCTCCCATTCTTCTTACAGCACTTAATACAGTACGTTTCTGAACAAAACTGGTATTCCTAGGCACTACTAATCACTGAAGTTTGCTGGAGTAAAACAGAAGGACCAAAGAAAATGACTCATCCTGAAAGAAAACAGTGGGGAAAAGGAAGCATGTTTTCAAACACTTTTTTATTAATATGCCTTACTCAGAAAATCTGATCTTACTCTGTTTCAAATATTACCTTCTTGAAGGTTGTATGCCAAAAAGGCTAGTGTCAGAGCTTGCTAACCTTTCCAGAATTTGTAGAAGACTTGCAGACTCCATGTTTCATTTCATGTTTCTGGCTGACTTAGAAACCTGTTAAGTTGTGACACTCTCAGAAAAGCCAGTAAGACTGACGTTCACAAAGTGAGTGAAGTGCATAAGCACACTTTAGGCAGACCATAGGTATTTTACTCAAACAGAATGGTTTGAAAAAAAATCACTTAGCTGCTTAAGCAACTCCTCTTTTGCAAGTCTCATGGCTTTCACCAAAATATATTATATGGTGTTCAAAGCACTATTACAATGTGTTACTAGTTTAGGATGACATTTTATAATAGAGAGTGCAGACTGGTGCCACCATCCATAAAAGAGGTGGCACCACCATCCACCTTCATTTCTTCTGTTCCGTATTGGATTCTATGTCTATTTGTGACTGATCAATTACAACCCTATAACAGAGGAAAGTTAGAGATGATGGGCACAGGCAATGTGCTCATGAAGCTTAGGGAAGAATGGGTGGTGTGACTGACCACTCCTGCTGCAAAGACAGACAGACTTAACACAAAGGGAACTAGAAGGTGTCCTTTATTATATATAAATAGCGGTATCAGTTGATAGAAACATCTGGTTGTGTAAATGTTTGACCTTGAATTAATCAAAAGGGTGCAAATGTCTTCCTGACTCAGCAAGCATGGGATCAGAGGTGGAGGGTATGTGTGGCTCAACTTATCATAACGTATCAAAAACAAACAATCAACAAAAGAACTTGAAGAGAGCAATAGGCTTGAGCTGGCTTCAAGCCATGTATACCTTCCCGGAGATGGGGGACACCCAGCATCATGACAGAGAGCATATTATAGAAATCAGTACTGAGAATCCCATTCATATTGCAACTGGTATGTTCTGCTAAGTGTAATTTTTAGTTGCATTGTGATTTAAGTACATTGCTGTATCGCTCTGCTAAATCAAAATCCTCTGTAATGTCAAATAACTTGAAATAAGTAAATTTGGTATTAAAAATTAAACCAATGCCATTAAACATTAAACCCTCCACCCTCTTGTTCTAAAAGAACTGGGCAATATTCTCAACAATCATCTTGATTGAAATTTTCTTCTGAATTTTCTTCTTAAGATGCCTATGGAGTCCAACATTGTGAACTCCCGTCCCAGGAAGAGATGACCAAATTCTACTCACTGAAATGCCTAGCATGGCCCAACATAGGTTTCTGTAAGACTCTGAGACTAAGAGCCTGTGTCAGTTCTCATATCAGAAAGTTAAAGCAGTCAAGTTAAACCACTGAAATCCCTCAGACCTGAAATACGTAGCTGTTTTGCCAACCTCACATTTTTACTTCATCTCAAAGAAGCTAGTGCATCTCCTAATGCCTTAGGTTCTTAAATAATTTCACTGTGTGAGAAGATCAGCTTTCATTTTTAAAAGTAAACTTCTAGTTGCATGATTAAGGAGAAAAGCTTGAGGCCACTAATACTGAAGTCTGAATACCCAGAAGGCAAATAAAAAGACCACATCTGCTATTTTCTAAAAATAATAAAAATAAAAACTTTTAAACCAGTCATTAGCTTTTCTATCTGCCCAGTTACTTTCTGAATGTATGAAAAATGTCAACACTTAGGGTGATTTTTTTGTCATGTTTACTATGATTTCCATTAATTATTTCATTTATATTAAAAAAATAATACTTGACTGCATTGACTTTGTACAGCACAAGAACAAATTCAAGATGTATCTAATAATAGTCAACAGGTTTTTGTGCCATCATTTTAGCAACTAAACACCATGCCAAAACTGTGGACAAGAAGCTAGATCCCTGAATTTGTGAGGCTGTTGCTTCTGTAGGTATTTCCATACCTTAGTAAGGCATCAAGAAATATCACTAACAGGATGCTAAAATGAGAATGGACAGTGGATGAAGACGTGTAATTTGGATAGATGTATTCAACTTGGGCTTCATCTACTGATTAAAGAAGGCAATTAGTCTTTAATAATTTTTTACTGTACTACAAGCTCACTGGTAATCCTAGGAATGTGTTCTGCTTACTACACTATAATGAATTGTGTACCATGATGTCTTTAAGATGTATTTCTCAGAGTAAGCCAGCCTAGGATGGCTATGCCAGCTCATACTATTCTTGAACTTTCTTCTGTATATACATCCATAATTTTTATGTGTACATATATATAGGAAGAGTTTAATTTTGTCTAACTTTAGACAAATACCATGAGCCTCAGTGCCTGTTCTCCTACAGTCAATGGAAATCTAGTCACTGAAATAAATGGAAAATACAAATCATTCACGTCATTTTATCATAGATACCTGCATTTAGTCAAATATATTGCATCAAAACCTGCACAAACTCTATTGATTAGATCTCCAGAGATTATAATTGAGCTTAGAGACAGTATTTTCATGTAGAGAACTACATGACATATATCTAAATTTAGGCAAAACAAATTCTACCTATATTTATTTCAATATTAGACTTTTCTGTATCAAATGCAAATAAGCTTTTTCTGTGCAATGTCTTTGTAGCAATGGCTCTTTCCTGACTAAGGTTTGATAAAATTCCTCTGAAATAGTTCCCTCTGTTTTCTTTGAAACTATGAATCAATATTCTTTGTATTGCAAACCTAATATTTATCCTCAGTGCATAAAGTAGACAATAGTGAGATTGAAGGAAACAGAGTAGATGAATCCAATTGAGCAGATGAAAAGAAGTACCATAGAAATGGCAAAATGATCACTTCTGAAGTCCAAGATATTGACAGAAATGGATGAAGACATAATATTCATAAATATAACTAAATAATTACATACAATAATTATATACAAAAACCATGTATTTGAGTATTTAATTTGTAAGTAGAAGAAAGCATCTTGGCTCTTTGTATGGCAGCTCAGTTATCTCTATCATTTTTATAATACGTTGCATCGACACAGAATAACACAGCTATTTGTTGGTATCTTTAATAGCACCAGCAGCAAAAGTTCTCTTTCTATGGATGACCCACAGCTGGCATTAGAAGGCATTGCTCAGCTGTTATTTAAATGGCTCATTAATGCGTTCATATTTTTAATTGAAAGGGCTGGGTTTTTTTATTGCTTTTGTTTGAATGTAGACAGTTTCAAAAGTTTTTTTCAAAATTATTTCCTTCATTCTTGGGACAGAAGGATATTTAGTCAATTTTTATTCCTTATTATCTCATACCTCACCCTTATTGAAATCCATCTGCATATCTTAAAGTGTTTCAAAAAGGAAGTATTTTTATCTCTGCTTTACAGTTAGGGGAGCCAATAAAGCCCCCACTGCAACTCCATCATGCTGTGTTGCAAGCTTATACATCTTAATTTATACATTTTCACACATCTCTCCTACTTTTTTGTGCCTCCCCCCCCCCGCCCCAACACAAACACTGTGAGAAATAATCTTCCTGGTATGATACTTTTCCTTTATTACATGCTTTAAGAATGAGTGAAATAGTTAATAATGCTAAACTGTAAAATCTCTTTCTCAGTTTCTGCATCATATGAAATAAACAGGACATTTCACAGCTCAGAATTATGGCATCTGGCCCTTTACTTCCTCAGGCAAATGTCTCTCTAGGTAACACTTTATCACTTGCATTTCGAAGGCTTCCCTTGCAAGCACAGCATCCTTTGAGTTTGCTTTCATTTTTATAGAAAAATATAAAGCTGTGGAGAACATCAGAGTTCCCTTTTGGAATCTTCTATACTACTGTTCATGTCCCATGAGGGAACATACTTTTGGAAACACATTTTGGAAACATGGATTTAAGTGAAAATGTTTTTTTAGCCAACAATATGCATATTTTTTCTACAAAGATTATTCAGTTATATATCATTATGATGATATTAATAATTTGCTCAGGAGCTAGATGAAAAAAAAAATCTGTTAAAAGTTTTGGGTAGCACTTAAAGACCCATGTAACCATGTTTTTTAAGCTTGTTACTAACATCTCCTTCAAATATAATTCCACAATGCCTTTCATGGCTGTATGAACCAGACATTGATGACTGATGTTAGGTATGAGAATAACTGCAATCAGACTTTTTTCTTAATAACATCAAAATCAAGAAAGATAACACAGTTTCTACTTCTTTGGGTTAAGAGTCCTTTTGGATTTGTTTTCTTAATCTGATGACAAATGGGGCTAAGCCTATCCAGCCACAATGTTTAATTTAATCTTCTGTGTGTTTGGTTTTAGGTTGACATTACAACAGGGTAGCATTTAGGGATCTCTTAGTCTACTGGTAAAAAATATATTTATCTTCACACATGTAAATGTGAATGTTAATATTCAGATTGAAAGGTTTGGTCTTAAAAAAGTATAGAAAGATTTGTTGAAAATTTTATTTTCAGGTGGAAAGAAGATCTAGCTGACTGACCATCAGCTAGCTTGGTAAGCAGTATACTTCCTTTTGTTGTACCTCGGTATCTAGGAGGTACCAAATAATACAAACCAGTAAATCAGTTTATAGAGCAGAAAGGAGTGATCGCTTTCTTTCTCCAAGTATCCATAATGGAATTCTATTTGTCTATGGAGTTTGAGAAGAAGATCAGTATTTATGATTTATGTCTTATTGCAGATATAAACACGTACATTTTTTCAACAGACTATACTTTACCCTGAAAAGATTTAAACTTTTTCCTAAAATAACAATTTCAGTGCAGTCTTGATCAGGCTCTCATTTGTCTGTCATTGCCATAGAGTATGTAGGTAAGTAAGGCGGGTGGAACTCTAGCAACATAAATCTTAATGGGTACCAGTGCCTCAGGGAAAACCATGAAGATTTTGATAATTATTCTGATTACTTTTATCTTAATATATTGTGCTAACAGGCTGTATTCTGAGCTACTGAAATGTAGAAATGTGTTTTGCCTTTTAGTCTATTAAATGGAATAGCATTTATTTTGACATTAATACCTTGTTTCTTTTAGTAGGAAACAGAAATGGATAGCACAAAAATACAATCTCTTCACAGTTTCATTAGAATGAACCCTCATGTACATAATCTGTTTTTTATTGCTACGGCAATTATTGCAAAAACACAGGCAGATAAACATACATAGAAAGGAAAAGAACAAAGAGAAAGACAGAATAATAATATAAATTCTTCCTCACCTGGCAGACAGGTTTTTACATTCTCCATCTAACTCTTCCTTTTAGGTATCCCTCTAGGCAATAACTCTGACAGATATTGACAGACTGGGAAAGTCCAGGTAGTGCTTTGAATCTACTGAAGTACATTTTTTCAGCAGAAATTCTAGGCAATTATGAAAGCTGTTCATAACATTTTATGAATAGTTCATTAAAACAAATTCCAACAGAATTAATTTAAATATATCCTGTGGGATAAATTCGCTGCAGGTCTAAGTCAATGCAGCCTCTTCTTGCAAATCTTCTTCCAGTGCAAGGGAGTCAAACCCATTCTAGGTGTGTGGCAATGGCCATCATAAATTTTGATTCCTTAAGTCTAGATCCAAAACAGCTGAACTTATAATTTCAAGGAACAAAGTTCAAAGGATAATTTTCATAAATATGTATTCCTGGAAGATACTACTCTGATCTCTTTGTCAGGATGTAACGGTCACAATCTTATTTATGGGCAAAGAGAAAACACACCTTGTATTTAAAGCCAGGAATTTATTGATGTTATAATTGAAATCTGAGCAGCCTCACCAACATTAGTCTGGATCTAATTATTGCAGAAAAAGAGAGAGTACTTTTATGCAGAAAAAGTTTCAGTACTAGTAACAGAGTTAGAACCGTTATATATGCACTTTGTTTCTACTCCTTTGCCTGGTGTTGTGCTCACTCTTCACCTGTGTTTCCGGATCTTAGGGTTGATAGTTTCATTCCCATGGCAGTAGGGGTGTTATGGTGAGTTGTCAGCCTCTAGCATTCTTCACTGGAGATAATGTGATGCTGATATTGGTAGTTTCTTCCTCCTTTCTCTAAAATGCACTCAGGGTCATTTTTACATGTCTGCTGACGTGCTTTCATACCTTGTGTTATCTTTGTTGGTCTACAGCTTCACTTTACACCCAGTTTTACTTTATATGCTGGCTTTTATTTGTGTTTAGCTTAAAACCACTTTTGTCCAGCTCTACGTTTGAGTTTCTTTAACTGACACCTGGTCAGTTGTTGATAGCCGTGAGGTCTCCAGCTCTGGGGCCTGTGCCCCATCCCCTGTCATGCCAGGGTTGTGCTCCTCTATGCTGCATCCTCTGTCTCCACTTCTCAAGGCCTGTGCTGTCACACCAGGCCTGTTTTTCCCTGTAGACTTCTAAAACCATGGTAGTACCATACAAAGATAGATTAGCCATAGCCACCTGGTCAGTTAGAAAAATTGCTGTTACACCTAAACCAAGTGACCAAGGTAAATCAAAAAAAGGTGAAAGAAAACAAGCCTGACAAGCCTTAGTCCTGAGGCCTTGAAATTCAGTTCAATGCCTGTGGCCTGTTGCTAGCAATGGCAATACTATGTAACAGGTCTACAGGGTAGCAAAGAGGATATAAAAATCCCTGAAATTTGAAGATATCATACTAGAGAATAGAAACTGAGCAAGCAAAGGAAGATGCCATGAAACTCCCTTAGAGAGTCTAATATGTCTCTCAAAATTACCCAGTGGCCTCTAACATTTGATGAATATGTCACATCCTTTGCCATAATGAAAGAAGAAAAACATCAGAGTCATTTGTGATAGCAAAAGAACTGAAATAGATTTTAAATAGCCATTGAACAGATTGGATACATCCATAAGTATTTCATAATTATCCTTTCTTTGTCAAGGATTTGAGAGCACCTCTGCCATTGTCTTGTCCATGTCAAGAGATAGTCTTGCCAAATTAATTTTAAAGATACTTCTTTTCCAGATGAAGTCAATATTTGAAAAGTGGTTTAGAGAGAACAAAAGAATGGATTATTTAAGAACAGTTTGGTCATCAAATTTAAAATCTTTTTTTCTTAAAAAACTGTGGCAAGCTTTCTGCATTGTCCTTTAATGTGAATTTTCTAAGCCTTGAGGGAAAATATAATCTAGGATGAGGGTGTTCTTTAAAGTCTGGTTTCTCCCTATACAGTTGAAAAAGATACCTATCAGTGCCTTTTGCCACTGTGGTTTTCTTTGATATGGTAATTTATTCATTAGACTTGTATCACAAAATATTTACTGTGAAAAAAAAAACAGGGAAGAAACACATTTTAATCACAAATGTGTGCACAGGACTGAATCTTTTTGAACATGTTGGGATGTAAGGCCTGGATATGAATGATATAGCTTCTCTCAGTAGTGCTGTTGTCAGTGACATACTATTTGCACATTTGGAAATCGTTGTGGTTGAGCTCACAAATTGAATTTACTGAAGACAATAAAGTTAAGTGAATGCTGAATATGAAATGCTATTTATCTGTGAAATAAAAGGAATGAGGGGAAACACAGATCTCTGCCCACTATTGGGTGCCCCTCTCTGAGGTATGGCATCTTATTTCCTCTTTTTCTTCAGGGGCCAATTAATATTTAGCTATTTCATGCAAAATGAAGTGATTTCTAATAAAAGGTTTTTGAAGTCTTTCCAAAATACCCATAACTTAATGGACAGGGCACTATAGTGGAGGAGACAGATCCAGATCCTCTGAGATAAAGACGGTAATTGAACCTGTCTCTTTAGTCAAGCAGTGTAATCACTGAGGTGCAAAAGGAAAGATGAAAGAGGATATGAGGGGACAATCAGGAAGGAAATTATTTATGGCCCCTCCTCTTTTGGACTAAGTGTATAGGATATGTCCATGAATTTTGAAAGAGGAATGTTACTTAACTGAACTCTGGAAAAGAGCTGTGTATCTTGAGGGGGTAAAAAAGCTCAGAGGTACATTACTGCTTCCCCTCCCCAAGACCGACTTTTTTCAGTGTTTCCTCAAGAACAGATCCATCAGTTCCTTTCTCAATATACTGGGTCCCACTCCTACCTGAGTATGTTTCTCTGTGCCTCTACAGGGAACCTAAATGAATAACTTGACTTTCATTACAAACATGAATTACTAGTGATAGACTCAATAAAATAGATACTCAAAATGTGTTCTTTGCTGTTCATAGCCTGATAAATCTGACTTTACAATTCAACTCAGAATATCGTACATAAGCATTTATGATCTTCAGTCTGTTTACACCATGGAATGCCAACACGCCAGTTATGGTAATTAATAGAAAAAGTCAATACACTCATGAAAAGAAATAGCCTTTTTTTAAAAAACTTAAAAAAAAAGTATTGACAACTGATTTTGTGAAAATATTTTTATTTCAGCAGAATCTAAAACAAGAATTAAAAAAGAATAGAATTTCAAGGATACATGGACTACTTACTTTTAATTATTGGGGCTGTGATCTTCTCAAATGCCTACGTGTGTGTGCTTTTGGGGTTTTTTTTAAGGAGTATGTATTACAATGTGTGTTCTAGTGATACATACTGAATTCCGTTTACAGTATGAATTGTATTAAATATATAATGGATTCCCAGAGAGGTAGTCCCTGGATTGCAAATTTAATCACAGGTTTTGTTTTCTATGGTAATGAAAAAAGGTATTTAACTGTTTCTAATCTGTTACAATGTAGCTTGTTTTAGCTATGCAGAACCTGATCCAAGCAGTCCTGCCTATATAATTTGATTTTGGATTAGTTTCATCTGTCAGTTTCACTAATTTTTAGCTGTGCTAGGTTTTAAAATTAAAAGCATAGTATTTTGCTAAAGCAAGCAGGATGTTTTATATATATATATATATATATATAAAATAAATAAATATATATATATACTATAATGATGAGGGCTGAAAAGAAGAATATTGATGTGTTACCACTATATTCAATTTATGTTGTGTTACAATCTCATTAAAATATATTATAGTCATCTTATGTGTATCTTAACGTATTAGTTATTATTTTTTATATTACTATTGTAAAAGTGAAAAGTAATGATGATTAATTTAATCTAAAATGATTATAATCGTAACAATGACACCACAATGCTTTATTATCTTTTTTTTTTCAAAATGTTTCAGTTCTGATATTTATTGTGAAGTAGAAACATAGATGTTTTCTGTTGAGAATTTTCTGTCACTTATATTTTGTATATTTACAGTAGTGATGCGTAATCCAATGTGGCACACTGTACCATTTTGTATGATGTTCCACTGATGCTAGTGTGTCAAAGTAGTTTGAAAGTATCTTCATGTTAGTTTTCATTTTTTCATAAATGAAATGTTTTATTTAATAAGAATTAATGAGAAGTGTTTTCGATATGATTCAGAGGTTTTGGAAAAGTCAAAATTTAGTATGAAATGTAATTACAACTATGTTCAAGCTAGAGTGTCATAGTCCATTTATTTCCATAAGGAAATAATCAAGCAATATCTGTTAACAAGTTGTAATCTCACATCAGAATTTTTGGCTTTGAACTTTCTCTATCTGAAGTGAATAACAAACCATTAGGATATATTTATTCTATGTCAGGAGCAAGAAGTAACACCATACCTTATAGTGCCTATGCTTCGCAAATTAAGCCAAGATGGTCAGGGTACTCTGATTGCCTTAATATGGTTTGGTGTTTTGTAGATTTATAAAAAGAGTGGGTTTAGAGTCTCAGGGAGATTAAAGATAACACTAACTTTCTCTTAAGCATACCACACACATATACATGAATACATGTATTGATCAGTAGAGCTGGATATTGGATACCATAGGCTGGTCTGAAATATTTGTATAGTAAATAGATGTACAGACATGCATGTATAGTAAAAATAATTCTTGACTAATCAGTTGGATCTGATATATTGGTGGTGGTGTGTGGGGAGGTTTATTATTTTGTTTCCTGGGATCAATACAATTAATAGTTATTTGAGCTGACAAACTAGTATACTGATACTAATTTGCCATGGATGTCAAAAATAAAGATATGGAAGAGACAAAAAAAAAAAAAGAACGTACCTCCTTTCAGGTGTAAAACAGTAAAAACAGAATGGAAGCCAATCACACTAAGGCTGGAGAAACATAACTCAGTATGTATTCTCTAAATGCATACACTGGAAAAAGACCACACTATTTGACAAAATGAGCTGTGTATCAATTAGTGACAGCAAGTGAAGTCAAGTTTTAACTAAAATGGAAGTAGCCAGATGGAAATAAATGTGGAAAAATCAATGAAAATGTCAAACATCAAAATAAAGGTCAAGATCAACAGTGCACTTTGAGAAATGTAATAACCCTTTGCCAAACAGTGGGTCAAATACTATAGTACTCATGTGAATTCATTGACACATTGATGCATCCCTCAATGAAGATCAATGGTAATTTAAGTCCAACGACTTAACTTTGGTTTATATTGTTGTAATTGGGAGTAAAATGTAGTCCATTTTACTGCCAGTTATTTGATTATGCAGAGAAAATACTCATCAGTCTAAATCACTTGCCCAGCTACTCCGTCTGTCATGATAGCTATTACTACTGCTTACAGAGATTAAAGGCATGAAAAACAATGTAAAGGAGAAGTGACCAGTGAAGCTAAGAAGCTAAAGAGGAAAGAGGATTAAATGGACTCGGAAAATTATTTTGTGCAATAGTGCTATGGCAGTGCTTTCTTATTCTTGTTAAACAGTAAGAACAAGGTACCCCCTGGAGTTCCTAAATGGCATTCTTAACGATGAGATTTGATGCCTCCCAATGAGGTTTGATGTCTCAGTAGTTCCTTGGGCAATTTAGTATTGGTTTAAAAGCTGTCAGTCAATAGAAGATACTCTTTAAGTACAGTACTTGACTGACACTAAAGATTTTCATTACTAGAGAAAAATTCTAGCCTTGTCCAAAATTGTGATGAAAATCTCCTTCAGTATAAAGCTCCACAGAAGAAAATCTAGCTAATGTGTCTGTCATTCTTTGCAGTCCTGTAGTGAAAAGAATATATACGTTTTCATATGAATCAAAGCTTGCTTCAGAATAACAGTTCTCTGCCCCTCCCCGCCGTTAACACATTTCCTGGAATGGATTTCATTCTTAGATCATTATGATTTGGATGAGCCATGAATTATAAAGAAATAGTTGCTGTCACTATACATTCTTTTACTTCTAGGAAGTTTTTACACAGTGGGGTTTTTTTGTTGTTGTTAATCTTTTACTTTAAGCAGCTATCAAAGTTGGTTAGATTTCTCTTACAGCCTTTCACTTTACCTTTTTTTACTACATGAAGATGATTGAGAGCCTCATTGGCTAATAACATTTAAAAAATTAATTATTTTCATTTGTTCCACTATATTTTGTCAGTACTTTGACATACTCTATATCTAATTGTGATACAGAAATTGTTCCACATACAGCTCTGACATGAAGATTGCTGGAAATCTGTTTAGGTTTTAATACTTTATAAACAATAAAAGGTTTTCACTCTCTTCTTCTCAAACTTTATTTTTGCTTATGTAATTCTCCTTCTGAAGTGTACTTTAGACATTTGTCCAATAGTCTCATGTTGTCCAACAGAACTCATATTGCAAGTGTGATTCTTGCATTTCCATTACAGAATATATGGCACCAGGTTGTTAGTACTCTGTTATATAGAATAGGCTAAAACCATTATTCAGTTCTTATTTGGTAAAGCAGACATTATTTTCATAGACAGAATTTTGTTCTGTCTAGGAATTTAATTTAATTAGTTAACTAATTAACTAATTCAATTAGTTCAAATTAAAATAATTTAAAGCTTTAAAGTCAACCAGAATGAGGAGGGGGAGACAAGAAGAACAGGTAAAGTAGGTGGTTTGTTCCAGTCTCCTTGTTTCAGAAATTAGGCAATGTCTATTTCATTATGTTACGTCTCTTAATATTCAAAGACAGTCATAGACAACTTTTGGACTGGCCTCTTGATATCTCCATGCTCCTTGAGAGTTGTTCTTTCACACAGAGTTCAGTGTTAAAATGCTTCTTTTTCAAACTTTTTTGTTGCAAATATTCATGCATATGTTTAATTTAATTGATTGAATGATCCTATTAAAGTTAATAAGACTAATTCCTTGAGCCATTAAAGCATATGTACAAGTCTTTGCAGGACCAGGGCTATCATTGCTGCATATTTCTAGTGGAGAAGAATAACTTAATATCTGAAGAATATATGGTATATAAATAAAATTATACATGATTGCTTCTGAACTCAGTTTGATAAATTCCAAACAATTTACTTTTAATCAGCACTGAAATACTGATGTGATATGTTGCATGGGAATTATTATTTGATAAATGGGCATATTTTAGGTTCCATATTGAGTCCAGATGGTTACAGATTCCTTAATATATCTATCCATGTGGCATTTGCACATTTGTGTATCTCAGTCTTCTTCTCATTTATGTTTAATGATGGATTGAATCCAAACAATACAAGATGTTCTTCAGCATGCTAAGCTTCTGTTAAGTGGACTGGTAGTCGGATCCTTCTGCACAGGATCCTCTTTCTTTAAGCATACTCTATTCCAAGACAATCAATCTTCATTTGAAACAGTTTTATCGACGACATTTCGTGTATAAGCATGTGATAGCACAAAGAGCCTCCCCAATTATACAGTCAGGAGTCTGACTTGACAGTTGTGTGCAACATCCTTGCTAGGTTATCTATTAGATGCTATTAGACATCTGAACCAAAGTTATAGTTTTGTATATGTTATCATTTCCAGACCTGTATTTGATCATTAAACCAATCTGCAATTTTCAATAAACTTGGAGTACTCAGATTATTCAGGAGGGGTTTTTTTTTTTTAGTGGGGAGGGGGTTTTTTTGTTTGGTTCGGTTTGGATTTTGAGGGAAAGCTGAAGAATTCCAGATTGTCCTACTGCTTTAATGTGTCCCATCCTCTCACCTCCATTGCCCCCTATTTCTCATCCACTGATAGGAGAGCTGTTTTCCTTTTGCTGAGGAAATAGAAGACTAATTAGTTGGATTCCCACCAAAGAATTCAATTAACTGAGATAACAACTTCTTCCCTCAGGTCAGGAATTCCTGTGAGACATCAGCTGAACTTTACTCTTCTAATGGAAGAAATATCATGTTCACTTGCACCAAGTTCTGAATTTGTTGGTAACCATAAAAAAGAGAATTAGCAAACAATAGTGGGTTTTGTGTGTTTTATTGCCTTTATAAATCAATGCTTCAGTGCTGTGGGTTCACGATATGTTATCATTTTCACTGCTCATTAGACTTCTGCTGCGCAAACATAAGTAGACTCTGTAACCTTGAGTGATGAAGGAATAATTTGTTGTGTAGTCACTTTAACCAGTATTTGAGTTTAGAATTCCTCTCTTCAAATGTGTCTTAGTGTTGGTTTCTCATTTGAGACATACTTCATTGCCATCCCACACATCTGTCGTTATTCCTGTCTTTGTTATATTATATGGATGAAAAAAGTTTATGAAATACTGCTGAGGACAATTAAGTTTTATTAATAAAATGTGGGATCTATTGTTAAATATATTTTCTCCCTAATATATTTCATTGTTTTTCATTTGGAAAGCATAGATTTCCTCACTCTACAAAACAGTCTCAGTTTCAGGTCAAACCATTCCAGTACTAGATCATTAGTTCATGTGTTTGCCATAATTAATGAATTTAGGAAGTTCAGTGCAAATTTCCGCTATTTTGAGGGAAGTTCAATGTGTATGATTTAGCTAGTTTTTACCAGATTTATATCTAAAGAATATTCTGAATCATCATTAACCTCAAATATGTGGGCTACTTTTGGAGAACAGCTTGTAGGCAAGCAGAAATCCTCAGTTCTTCTATTGGAAATTTCCATTAAATAAAAAAATCATGTTAACTTTTGTTAGATACAATGAAACTAAAACACAGAATTATGTAAATATTGATTAATAATAGTGGAGATTTTCGTTATAAGTAAGTAAGCATTTTACCTATACTTGTTTCTTCTGGTCGACTATTATTTATCTTCACAAACAGACTTGACAGCCTGTAATCCCACCCTATCAATATTGTTCTAGACACCTGTCATAAATTTCATTTATTTTCTATAGAACCTCTCAAATCAAAATGCTAAGATTAGAATCTGATGTAAAATGAGCTTTATTAGATAGTTTTGTCCTTCATAAATGTTATGTAGGATTTTTCAAAATCCCACGTTTTGCATTGTATGACAATTTAATGTATTTTTCTTGGTCAGAAATATGGAATGGATACCTCTGCAGGCTTACTTCCATTTTCTATTACCTGAATTTCAGGATGCTGTCTTCTTCACCTAGATACTCAAGACAAGGGTAAAGGTTCACACAGTGTTAGCTCAAAGGAATGAATTTAGAAATCCTGTTTATAGCTGCATCTAGCTTCCTATTGTAGAAGGAGCACATTATCTCCCATCTTTCCAAGAATGGTTCTCTGAGTTATTCACATGTATGTATAAAAAATTGGAATCGATTTTATTTACAATTTACATTGTATATTTATGGTTGTCTCTTGAACTAGTTTCTATTGTACATTTTTGACTAGCTGTTACTTTTTTTTTGAGAAAGAATTAATTTCTGTATTTTACACATCTTAAAAATTGCCTTTTTGTGATTCTTCTTCCATTGTTTTACATTTATTATTTGTAAGACTTTCTTTGTGTTTGGTGTGACTCCATGCTTCTTTTCATGTTGATTCTTTACTAACACACAAAATGAAATGTTAGTCACAAAACAAAAATTCTGTCCCATAAAAATGACTTTCTAATTTATTTTTTTTTACTGGGACAGAAAGCCAAATTATGAATAGTAGGAGTGTAATTATTTCTGAACACAAGTAGTAAGCATTCAATGCTTCTAATGAAGCTAAAATTGATACCAATTGCTTGTCTAGTGCAACGTAATGGAAGCAGCTCATCAGCCTACTCCCTATCCCTTTCTGACTGATGAAATACCATTTTAAGTATGACTTACGGTACTGCAGGTAATATTCTTACCTGCTTCTCTAAGTACTCTTTCTTCCTGTGCATGAAAATTTCCTCAGTAATCCTTATTTAAGTCAAGTAGTCTCTTGCACATTTTAATTCTGCAGGAAGCATTAGGAATCATGGCTCAGAGTAACCAGTTTAGTCCTATAATAAGCACATCAGCTGACAAAAGAGAGGCAGAAATTTGAAGCCTTTGTGTGTATTTGGCAATTCTTGGTAAGTCTGTTTGAACACGGCATTAGCAAAGCAACATGGGTGAAAATTTGTCTCTGTTGAAACAAATGGAAAAATTCTTATCTATTATATGGCACAGAAGATATGCAGGAAATTTTCTGAACAATTTCTGCAAGAATGCTGTAGGAGGTGTAGAGGGGGCAATATTTTGAATTGAAAAGCTGTTCATTTTGTGACAATGGTCCTGGTATCTGTCAACTATTAATATTAATTGTGGAATAAAATTAAGTAAAAAACTCCATGTTTTACATTATGAAATTTAGGACAATAGGCTTGCATATCTCAGTTTATTAAAATCCATTTTGAAAATTATGATCAAGACCCTCAGAGTCTAGCTGCACTTGAGGATGGATGGGAAAGAAAAAAATCATTAATTATCTCTGAGATAATTTTACACACAGAAACAAAGCTTAGGAACCTTTGTGCAGTGGAGGAATGATCTTGGAATGGAAGAAGATGGACTGGTGTTTGACTTCAGCAAAGTATTTACTCTGGCTTCAATAACATGCAGTCTGAACCAGCAAAAGTCAGAATTTTTCAGTGCAAGGATTTTCAAGGGCTAGTTACCTTCATATTATCTTTCTGGAAGGGCTGAGCAAGAAAAGTTTCCATAGTAACTAAGTGAAAACTTAAATGTTGAGATGTTATTTAAATTGTACGTATAGGTATCTTACTATGTCAAAAGAAGAAAGTTAATAGTATTAAAAAAACACTTCAAGAAAAAATGGCATAAGAACATTAGAAAACGGAATCAATAAGCTAAAGAAGCACAAAATACTTACAAGAAATAAATATTGAGACATATTCTGTATGCCATGTGTTTGTTTATTTGGTTTTTTTGCTTGTTTTTATTATAGTTTTGTGTCCTTTCAAAATCTCTTCTTTTGATGTCATATAAACCTGGGGTCAACAGAAATAATTTCAGCTACTCTGAAGTTGCAAAGCTTCTTCAAAGAAAGCAAACCCCTTTGACCTCTAAGGAATGCAAAGAGAGATACAGGATATTTCAAGCATTCCCCCATTTAAAGTTGCCATTCAAAGGGCACACACCAAAGGATTTCTGTCCCTGAAGAGTTGTTATGTGGAAGGTTGTGTCAAAATGAAATATGCAAAAAATCCCATAGGAATCAAGAAGGCATGCGTTTTAAAGGAAAAAAGACCACATTATTAATTGTATCTCCATTATGATACTCATCTTAACAGTTAACTAATTTTTTTATACTAGTGAATACCCACATATTTGAAAAATATGTCAGCCATACACTTTCTTAGGCTATGGGGGCAAATTTATTATTACAAGATTATTTCCATTCAGTGGAGAGTTACACTATATCAACATGCCTTGCGATCATTAGAAAGAAAGGGTGCCTGCATGCCTTGTTAAAACCTACTGAGACTAACAATAACGAAATAACTAGTTAGTATTATATAAATATTTTCACATTCCTGGATAATCCAGGGAATATAGTTTTAGCAATACGCAGGACATAATGATATTTCCTAAACTGCTGAGCTACCTCATGGTCCCATTCATAACCTGATACTTTATTTTCATACTTAAAATGTTGTAAATAAAATCCTACAAAAATATTCATTGAATCTGGGTATATGAACTGTCCTTCTATCCACAGAAATACAGATTTCAGCTCTAATTCTGTCCTTTCTCTAACCAGCAGAAGTTTATCTTAACAATACAAGGATTTGTTTTTTTCAACCCAATATATATATTTTTGTTCATACCATTAATCCTTTCTTCAGGACATTGCTTATAATGAATCTATAGGTGTGTTTGTTCAATAGCATGAGTTTTGCAAGTAAAGTCATATAATATGAATCAAAGGATTTTTCTGTGTTACTAGGTGACAAAGTCAAACTCGTGTTCAGAGGGATCAGTCAAGCCCATCAGAAGTCTATTGAGATAGAAGAATCTGAAGGGAAACATTTTGCTCTTAGACCCTCTGTGATACTGTCTGTGACACGAGAATTTTTTTTCCTCTAATTCCTTTAGAAACTGTCAGCTATGAAAAATGGTCTGATTGACACACAGTCTATAAGTAACTTTCAGTTTTACACAGAGAACTTTGTTTCACTGTTATACAAGGTCTTTTATGCCATCAATCTAAGACATGAGATTTTATTCGTTTCTTTACAAAGACTGACACCCTATCGACACTTCTTATTCTCCCACTCAGCTGGAAGTTGCCTGCATCTTATCACTTAGCATTTTGTTTCATAGAGTTGTGTCTGTTTTACAAGGACAATTTTTCCTGCTAGTTAACCTCGTGTCATTGATTGATACAGAAAATACAATTACTGGATAGGTCAGGAAAAGGAGGACAAATTTCAGTGAACAGACTATTTGTTAGTTTACAGTGTTATTTAAAAAAATAGGGGCTTTACCATTTCCTCATAGTAGAAAGCAGAGCAAATGCCATTGAGACCAACATATACTTGTACTTTCTGTAGTGAAATTACAGGCTTCAAAAAAGTTTTATAGGTGTGCAAAGCATACTTTGTTCAGCGTGCACAGACAATGAACTGTGTCTATCTAGAAGTAGTTTTCACACTCTTATGTCAGTTCTCATATTAACAAAACCAAAATGATGCTACAGATAGACATTGTTGAATAAGGCATCCCAAACAATTCTATCAGGGAATTTCTGGTTACTTAAGAGCACAACAATGTACCAGCTCAGAACAAGAGTCTGTTTAGATGGATACCTTGCCTGTCTCTGGCAAGCAGCATCACTGGGTTTCCAGAGAAACGTGTTTGATGAGGTTAAACCAAAAGTTGTATTTTTCCAATGTACAGTATTATCATTTAAATGTAGAAAAGTAGACACTCTTAAGGAATTATTATTCTGACCTATTTCAGCCTTTTGCTGGGGAGCAGCAAAAGCAGGGCTGTTCACAAACAAAGGTGAGCTGGGAGTCAAGGGTGAACCCAGCACAGGCAGGGCAGTGCCCTCCCCAGCTGAGCACGGTCCTCCAGTGTCTCTGTAGGATAAGCATAGCAGGGTGATAGCTGTTGGTCCTATTGACAGTCCAGTAATCATCACAGAAATACAAGGTAACAGGTCAGGTTTGAGGCTAGTTTAGAAAAATTCAAACAAGTCAGGATCTGCAGAAGGCAGGGCTGAGCGCAGGGCTGAGCTACAGAAGAGCTCAAGTACAGACTGGATGCTCCTGGGCGCAGGGGCAGCATGTGTGTGGGGGGGGTGGGGATGGGTGTGTGGGTGTGGGGGTGTTAATTTCAGGTGAGGCTGGATGAGGCCACTGAGGCATGTGGTTGCACTCAGAGTCCCGACACTATTTTAGAATGATATCATTTATATCCTGAAAATATCTATTTCTTCTTTCTGATTGTAAATGTATTCCAACTAATTCAAATGCAGGTTTCTGAATTTGTACTGATATGTTTAATAGGGCTTGGTGGACTTTTTGCACTATTTTGTCTAATTTTGTTTGAACTCATAGTCTTTATATCATACGACAAAGTTCAACAGTTAAACTACCCATGTCTTTCTTTATATGTTTTGAACATGACACCTGCTAGTATATTTTTGTCACTTTATTCTTTAATTTAAAGAAACAATGAAAAATTGTTCTGTATTCTTCTTTATTCATGCAACACATGATTTTATAGACTTAAACATATCACTTCACAGTCATGTCTTTTTCAGTCTAAAAGATTCTTGTCTCTTTAATTATTCCCTGTACAGAAGCCAATCAAAGCTTTGATCTTCCCTGTTACCCTTCGCATGATGCTCTCTAGTTCTTACTATTTCCTGTCTGAGATTAAGGGATCAGAACTGGGCTGATAGAGATATTGAGAAAATAAAGAAGTTCATCATATCTGGCAGTCATTGTTAATTGTCTGTCTACACCAAACTTAGATGTTTAACAGCTGGCACCTGGGCACCTATGTCTTTTGTAAAGCAAGGTAGTGTCACAGTGCTACCTCAGATTTGGAAAAAAGAAAACAAACCATAAAACATAAAAACCCCCCATTATTGGTAGGCCAGAATGTTTCAGATAAATCAATGTTCTTGAATGAAAAGATTTGGAAGAAAAAAAAAAAAAATCCTTTTTCTGTTTTGTTTGTTTGGTTGGTTGGTTGGTTTGGTTTTTTTAACTTATTTTTTCATGACTTTTACAGAAAACTGAGTACAAAACTCACTGCTATACTATCCAGGCAACAAAATATCTTGCACTTCCAGGAGGAATGCAGCCTTTTCCTACAATTTTCCTATTATATGTTGAACATGTCTGGTGTCAGCCACCAGAATGTTATCAAATACCAATCTCGAGGTAGGTGAACAAGTGTATCTGGGCTATTCTAGTTGCGACTTAGGAGAGAAAACAAGACAAATTATTTATCTGCCATTTCACATTTTGTTGTGGCTACATTATCCGCTTCAAGGAAAGCAACAAAGTCCGAAGCATTACAGAAGAAAAGATGTTTTGCCATCAATCACTGTGACATTTGAGATAACTAGAGGAAGTGCAGAAATCATAGGGCTTTAATCATTTCCCAGTAGACAACAAAGGTTTTAATATGACCACTCACTAAAGATCTTCAGCTGGTTAAAATACTGAACACAAAAGGCCCTAATAGTTTAAATTTAAAGAAAAGGCACTGAGATTTAACTCTTTGGAAGCCAGGAACCTCTGAGACTGTACTTCCATTCTATAACTGACACACATTCTGGTGTCTAAATACTGCAGCAGCTACTGTGACAAAAATTGTGCTGTTTGATAGTATTTATTGAAAGGAATATAGGGAGGTAAAATGCAAGAGCTAGGATTATAGTCTAGAAAACTTTTTTCTTCATTGTCCATTATGTCCATACCTCTAAATGGCCATGAAAAGTTGTATTCAGTTGGCCTTAATTAGAACAAGCACATCTGAGGAAAATAAAAATATTATTTTTTCTCATCATTAGAGGATTATAATGTCTAGTGTCTCCTCAGTTACTGGCTGAACTATCTCCATGGGATGGTCTGATGTGATAAAGGACACACGCTTTGCTCCAAATGCTACCCTGGGACTAAACTGACACAAACCCAAAGCAGTCTGTTTTTCTCAGAGCAAAAGGACTTTTCACATGAAAACTACTTTGAAACTACCAAATTCCTCTCACTGAACTGTAAATATCCATTCATACACTGGGAAGCCATATGTAAATGTAGTAAGTGAGTATTCAAGCTGGAATGGATCAAAATGTATCAAAATGCATTCTTAGGATTTATTTATATAGATTTAAATGTGTATTTAGACTAAAGAAGAATGCTTTTTTAAATGACCAACAATTTTCATTGCCAGTGAAAAATATTTTGCCTCACATACACATAATAAGAGGGAAGTTTCATTATTATCTCAATTTCAATAATCAGTTACCTTCCAATAATTGATTCCGTCCCATTTTTAAAGGATGGATAGAATAAAGATGGATCATTGTCATCTGCTACAGAAATTATTCAGAGAGAGGTGTTCACACCCTTTTTTAGTTTTATAGAAGCACCCAACCACTTAGATCTCATAATATCTCTCAAAGATAATACTAACATCTAACGTTACTTTTCAAAGAAAATATTCAAACTCCTAGCAGCCTAAACATCATCACAGCTTCTGTCACAAAGTCTTTGGGAAGAAATAGAGAAGTAACCAACAATGTTCTTATTTCCCATATTCAAGTTAGAGATTGCCAGTAAATATACTTTTTTTGTGAAAATGTTCCAGAGAAACAGTTTTTGTTTTGTTTTTATAGATTTTGTATAGCGTGTTTTTCATATCTTAGATTAAAATTTCAAGAGAGTTTTTTGAGACTGTTCTTTGTGCATTTACAAAAATCTGAAATACTGTTTATGAACACTGATTTTCTTGGACACCTACTGCTCTTAGAAGTCTTTGAAAATTCAGATGCTTTATTTAAGCTCTTATATTTAAAAGTATATTCAGGAAACAGTAATCTGAAGAATGGTAACAATACTGTAGAGAAATACTTAGGTAGGCCTACAATATATAACTTTTTATTTTATTAGGTCATATGAAAGCTTCTTTTTAAGTACCTACATTACTAGTTCACATTATGGATCAAAAGTTGGAATTGATTTATGAATAGAATAGAGTGTTGATCACGTTTATATACTTTTTGTATCTGCAAATACAAAAGTTCTGCTAAATACTATTCAAAAATGTGTAAAGTATATAGGGGGACTTAATTTCATATTAAAATACCAAGCTCAGAAATTCAGTCAGATTGTATTTTTAATGGTTTTTCTATTAGAAGCAGAATAAGATCCTTCATAAGACATTTAGTATGAGTAGTATGTTTTCCATCCTCTCTATTGATTTAGGCAGAACATTTGTGAAAAGAGAAATTCTTGAACAGAAACAGTTGCTTCTCTCTGCATTTCTATCTTTTGAACCCACTTTTTTTCCTTCAAAATAATATGGCAAATAACATCTTCATGTTGAAAAGGACAATTTAGACAACTTTATGAAAACATCCATGTGGCAGAATGCACCAAAGTAAAACTTTATGTCCAGCTATGATTACAAATCTTCCTGTCACTGTTATAAACATGTAACGTTTTACAGTAAATAAACTCTTCTATACTGTCTGCTTCGTTTTGTACTAAAGACATGTTTCAGTTCATCAAATTTAATTTCAGACTACGCTGACCACAACAGCAATGAAGTAAAGATAAAAATGGAAATGCCAGAGGAAATAAAAAATAAACAATTTTTTTTTAATAATTCATAGTATTTTCCACACCTCTCTTTTTTTATCTTATTAGGATGGTAAAATTTTAAAAACATAGAGTTCATAGTATGTAGTGAAATTCAGCTGTAGCTTAGTTTAGTTACAACCAATTTTTCAAACTAAGCCATCTACAAGGCAATTTCCCTTATGATAATTTTCTTTTAGAACATTTACAGCATAAGTGTTAACAATGACTTTAAGAACCTTATTGTTGGTACCAATGTGAGATATCTCATAGGCTGTTTTGGAGACCAGAGTTTTATACCCTCCCAACATATTTTAATCTGAATTTCTCACATTATAGGTATGCAAGAGAGGTGGGCTGGAGCAGTACTAAACTTTTTGAACAAAAGACTTTTCTTTTAGGAAACATAGCTTTAACAAAATTGATTTTTTTTCTCCTGTTGTATAAACTTGACTGTTTATTACAAAATAATATAGAAAAACTTGTCTAATATTTTCAATATATAATAACACTTCTACTGACATGTTCTGAGATAATATAAACATAAAATATATTTCCAATAAAATATTTGTTTAAAATAGAAGGGAAATCCTGATTAACACTTAATTTCTCTATTTTTTGAAGTTTCATTTATGAGGAAAATATTCTTATTTTGTTTTGGAGTTAAGACCAATCTGGGACAAAAACCAGTTCAGAGTTCTGAACAGCTTTACTAGGTGCTTTAAGGAAATTAGATAGCTCATTAATTCTGGTTTTACCATTATAAGACAAATATATGTAGAAGTCATTTTTTCTAATATAAGAATTTCATATAGCTGTAGAATAATTTCCCTGACATTTTATTGATATAATTTGAATAGAATACATAGCTCATATAAACATATTGCAGTTTGAAGACAGACAGCTGGGAAAATGCTTTGTCTTAAGAAGATTTAAATAATTTGTGATGAGTTTTTCACAGAGAAATAACAATTTCATATTTTGTGCAAAGTTAATATGGTTTCCCAGAATTTTGAGGGACTTTGTCTCATGCTTCACAACACACCTTTGTCATGGTATTATCAGCCTAGCACATGATATGTAACATTTTCTAGCTTAAGTGATGTGATTTAGGAAAACATATGCAAAACAGTCTTCAAAAATCAATTATACAGTAGTATAATACTGGTTTTGCAATATTAATAAAGGTCCTAAGAGACAGCTCAGTTAATTTTGCTCCAAATATAGTAAATTTATCCTCATGCATTATACATTGTTTAAATTTGTGTAATATAAATAATACATAGTGGCTAATAATTTATTTATAAGAAATAAACATAATTTCATTTTCTTTTGTAGTTTTAAGCCACATTGTTATTCATGTACTTCAGTTATGCCAATTAGCTATGCTTGCTAAGTGTAATAAGTAATAAGTGCAAAATACAAAAATTATTTCAAGCAATCTTTAAGATCTGTCAGAGATATTATGAACCACAATAATGTTTTATTTGATTAAAACAATAATGTATTTCTCAGGCTCAGATTCTGTATTCACCTCTAGAGTCTTTACATCCTCAGTTAAAGTAAATATACATATACACACACATGCACACACACACATACAGAGTCAAACAAACAAAATAATCATCTCAATATGATGAAATGGAGAAGTTAGGAAAGGAATGCAGGCTATCTTTTTTAAAGCATTTGTTTTAAGACTCTGTCTGAGCTATGAATAAAGTTCTCATGTATGGGTGAATTTCCTAAAATTTTTTGTGTCCTGGTTTAAATACCATAAAAAAGTAACTTTTAAAATGGTATTTTACTAGTTGTGCTTCTACTTATGGAGAAAAATTGGGTGTCTAGAAGAGTTTGTACATGGTAAGAATTTTGTATAAAAAGGCTTGGAATATTATACATACATGCATATTTGTTCCACTTTTGCTTTTCTCTGGATTTATTTAAATGCCATGACCATATATAGAATGTGGACAGATTATCATAATAAGTTCTATATAGAAAAAATTGAATAGGAACATTTTCTGTATAGATTACATTTACAGTAGAAGAGTTGAAGTTATGAACAGGTCTTAGAGCAAGTAGCTGTGATAGTTAATATGAAAAAAATCCCAGTAAGGCATGCCCTTATCATTATCAATGAATTTCAGCACTTCACCCTCACATATGGTTAGAGTTTTTTGTAGTTCCCAAAGGGGAAATTGTGACTTTCAATCAAAACTCCATTTTTATGATACTCCCAGGTATATCTTCATCATTTTTTAATATGGCCAAAACATTGAACATTCAGGAAAGCAGCAGAAAAGGGAGTAAAACAGAAATAACCATAACATTAACAAAACATAAAATAATTATCTCCTTAAAAGAGTGAGAATATGTAGGGAGGAATAATACCTGTCTTTATGATAAGCTTCCTAATGAAAAAAAAGAAAACATGATTAGTTATGCAATAAAAAGTTCATGAAGAATCCACATCCCATCTTGTCATATTATTAATTAAAAATGATGGCTCAATATGTCCTTTAGAAGGATCAAAAAAAGCTGCCTACTTGTACATGGGGGTTTTTAAGTGTTATACCAAATCATTTTATTTCCACCACACCAGATGTTGTTTGGTTTGCTATTATTAGACCTAACACTGTCAACCTTAAATCATTTAAAATCACCAGCTTAACATTCATTTCAGTAACAGAAAAAAAGCAAGCACAGATGTTCAACACAGGTCCCATTTGCCTACAGCCTCTTTTCGCCTACAACCTCCTTTTGCATGTCTTCCTTAAAAATAGCAAAAATATTGTCAGAACATCAGTCTTCGTTGACATCAGCTGCTTCTTAGTTTAACCTCATTAAAGTAATAGTTTAAATGGTTCTTACTTCTCAGCTTTGCAATGTGACAGCTGGACAACCTGCATTATACTCGGCAAATCTGGACCTGTAAATCTTACACTTTCAAATTCCAAGATTCCTTTCAGCACTGTAAGACAGTTACAGCATAACTCACAAAACTGAAATGCAAATGCATGCCATACATATGCAGAAAACAACTGGGGCAGCTGGCTGCATTCTCATAAGCTATGTTTCACAGATCAGCAAGGGAAAAGGGCATTGTTGTTAGGGGTAATATGATGAGGCATGGAATAAGAAAAGTATTAGAGGATTAAGTATAATTTTATCTGCTACTTGAAGCCTAGCTGTGACAGCCATCAGTCTTAAAAACCTGACAAAGATTTTGTTAATTATTTATGATGATAGTGATTTAGTGGTAGATATAGCTGATGACAACTTCTCATTCAAACTTTTTTTAATAGCAGAAAAAGTATATTTTTTTAAAAAATGGCAGTAATTGTAAGAAATAGAGCTATATTTTTTCTTAGAAAATGTTAGAAATAGAGCACTTCCAAAATTTGAAAGTTTAAAAAAGAGTACAATTATTCTTGTGGCATTCTGTGTAAATTACAAGGCAGATTGTGTCTGGAATTGCACATATATGAGAGAAGAAAGATTGTGCAAGGAGGCTTTGGTGTTGTTAAGGCATGCAGACAGGTTATGCCCATGTCCAGAAGGTTAGATGATGGAACAGAACATAAGAAATTACTGAACATGAAATAAGAAATTTCTGGACATAGCAAATAACAGAGTGAGAAGCTCACAAAAACAGTTTTCAGTGTAAGAATAGTACCGTAAGGGTGAGGAACGGCTGGATTTCAGAGATAGTTAAGGGAAAGTTGGCCAAATATCACAGCTAATTGGAGCAGAGCATTTTGGAGTTGCACAGCACCCACGTAACCATATCAGAAATACGATCAGTGTCTGAGATTATGTAGGCAACCTTGTCAGAAATAGAAAATTTGGGTACAGAGAGAGCAAAACTGGAACCAATAGAAAGAACGTAATTAGGGACGGGGTTTTTTATCTGGCAGGAGATAAGGACAAAGAAAAGGAGAGACGGAGGTGAATGGGGAAAGAGCAAGCACGAGAAAATGGAGATAAGCGGGGATAAAAGGGACTGTTTGAGTGTAAGCAAGCTGCTGGTCAGTCCACTTGTCTGACTGAGCTCTACACCTGATCACTGCAAACTATCCTACCTCCTTATTAAGGTCTATTCCTTAAGGGTGTGTGTGTATGTGAGCATGTGTGTAACCACCAGCAAACTACAGACTAGCTGAACAGAAGGAACAAGATGGGTCTGTCCGGTGGCTCATGTGAATGCTGTTTATGCATATGTGGATGCTGATAAAGGCATTGCTCTCTGTCCATGTTGATCTGTGTGGCTGGCTGGCCATGTTGGTCTAGGATGTGTATCTGTATCTTTGTAGTTTGTGCTTGGCCTTGTTGCTAATCAGACCTAGAGTTCAATGACTACAGCAGCCACATCTAAGTGATGGAGACTGGATAAACACCCCTGGGTGTGAACCCTCCTAAATTTGCACCAGGGACCAGAAAGTAGAACTTCCCTGGATCCCAAAAGACCCCCAGCTATGACTTCAGTTAGAAGCAGTCATATTTTTTTTTAATTATGAAAAAGTCAAGAATAGTATCTTCTAATTCCTTGAAAAAAATCAAGATCAGTATCACCTTAAAAAGGAAATGCTTATTGTCAGGTATATGTGAATAGGATTTGTACCCATTTTTCCAGTAGCTGCTCCACCTAATCTCACAAGGAGAGTTTCTAAGTATCAAGGACTCAGTCTTCAGAAGGAGCAAAGTTCTGTATGTCTCTTTCTTAAGGCATCTTCTGACATGTAAAAGTTGATAAACTGATCAACCGATCCTACCACATTATCAATTGATCAGTTTTAAGGAAATTCAGCTTTCGTGTGACAAAGCCTCAGTTACTTCACTTTTCCTGTCAAACAAGGTACAAAAATATTGTGTTGGAGTTATATTTATAGTTTTTAAATAGATCTCTTGCTGTTTCTTCTCAATAGCAAAGCAATACCTACCTTGTTCTCTCTATTGGAAAGCTTGTGTATGGGTAGCACATAAAAATCATGGAAGAATCAAAATCATTAGCGAAAGACAAGTGAATGCAATTATAAATAAGATCTTCTTTAAACAAAGTATTTGAAAGTTCCTTCCGATATCATGAAAATGGAATTACAGGGAAGAACCCACATATGAAAAAGTGCTTCTAAACTGAGTTATATGAGTCAGGCTCCAATAGAGAGGGAGATCAGCAACCCTAAAAAAATAAAGATTTCTAATGATGACAGGAAATTCCTAAATTACAGAACAGCTAGAAAGAGATAGACAGATGTAATGTTTTTCTTTGGGGGCTGGGGAGGAAGATTTTAGGGCTTTTTTTTAACGATTTCATGTGCATGTATTTCCATTTACTCTTTTTGCAAAATGGCTTGTACACATCATTCTGCTTATTTAGAACATACTCTACACCACTAAGCACAAGAACATATATTTTACAGGTCACTGGGGGAATAAACTTGAGCTGGCATATGACTACTTATATGCATGCTCTGCTTTCTTTCAGAGTCAGTATTTGAAATAACATAATAATAGGAACAGAGGAAAATTAATACTTTGACATTTTATTTTAATCTTGTTTCTGTTTCTAACAGTGGATTAGAATCTCTGCAATTAGATGAAGTCTTGCTTTTTATGGAATTCTTAAACAGGTTTCATTTTTTTTATTTATTTCATATGTATCAAAAGTACCAGCTAGAATTGGTAGATAAAGTACATATTCTGAAGACTAAATAGTAAGAAAGCAGACTTACTTAGTGTGAACAGTAACCAATGATAAAGACAAGTCTGTGCTAGATTTCTCTTATGACACCAAATAACCCACATGTTGCTGGAGAGGGCAAGGTTTCAGGATTGTTTGGATTTGTTCAGGCAAAGACAATTTCATTTTGGCATTCCACATCCTGGATAAATGCTATGGCATTAAACTAAAACAGTTTTTCGTGTGGTGGGTATATTTTATGAGTAAAACCACTCACATATTTAATACTGAGAAAAAGTTTGTGTTTGTTTGTGCCATCTGGCAATAGCATCTCTGAACCAAAAAGGAAGGCACTCTGGATCTAAGGAAGAGATCCTTAGGACCGTTAATGGACCTAAGGGTCAGTTAAGGCCCATCCTATTCCCTGTGTCCATTGGTTTATTTATGTAGGTTGGAAGGCTGGGTCTGTCATTCCTGTACTTTATATATAGAAATTAGAGGTATTCATCAAGGAATAGGTTCTGAAAAGAAGCAAAGTATAAAGGTAGATCTTAAACATTGGGCTTAACGCTCCTATGTAGAGCTAGGCTGTTGATCAACTTGTTGAAACTGAAGTGCCTAAATTCACCACCTATATATAGTATATATAGTATGAAATACTTTTTGTGGAAAGCCTTGAAGAATACCAATAAGCACAGAATGAAAAGGGAAGATAAACACATTAGGAAGAAGTCTCAAAAACTGCTTCTTATGAGCTGTCAATCACAAACATCACAAATTGTGGAAGAGAACCCTCTGCAGTAGTAGAATTTTTCAGAGTTCAATATTCTCTAAAAAACCTTAATCCACTCAGACATCTACATTACAGAATATATTCTACATAAAAGAATTATGAGGATGAAAGAGAAAACTTGTGAGAAGGATGAAATACAGAGTGTATTTTTCTCAGGGGTTATGTCTGCCGTAAGTCTGCTTTTACAAGTTGTTGTTACCACTCAACAATTTTAACCATAACCAGCCCTGTCACTCTTCTCAGTGTGCCCTTTGGTATCTTGGTGCCTCCATTCTGATTACATGTGCCAGTCTCTTTTTCTCCCTCTCTCTTTGCCATCTTTTTCATGTATGTCAGTGCTCAAAGAAGCTTCAAAAACAGCCATTCTCCCCAGTCTGTTCAGGATGGGAGTGTACACAGGAGATGGAGGGATAGTACTGTGGACTCAGTAAGGCTTCTTCATTTAAGGGACCCAAAGGAGAGGGAACTAGTGGGAAACAGGAAGAGTCTGAGATAGAGATTTCCTCTTTTATTTCCCTAATATATTAAAAAACTGCCCCAAAATGGTAGCACTGCCAGAGAGTCCCTTAATGGGCTGAAAGATTTAGAAACCTTCAAAGTCTGAAGCTGATATTTTATTCATGATAATCAGAAACAGAGTACTGTGTTATTGTATTTATAAAATAAGGATAAATTGAAATGCTCCATTTGTCATGGTGCCTTGAAATGAAATATCCATGCTTGGAAAATACAGACAATGATAAACATAAAACAAATTATGTTTTGTGGGGAGTTGTAATCTTAGTGCAGCACAAAACAAAAAAGACAGAAACAATTGCAGAAAGCCTTTGGTCAACTGTGTGGGTGTACAGTGTAAATTATCTGTTTTTTCAGCAATCGTTAAGCATTTCAGAGGTAGTCAGTCAAGTAAACTATCTAGAAGTAACTCTAGTTTCTCACAAATCCTAAAGAACCTGAAAGATCCTTATTATTTCTGAGGTGCTTCAGACTCTTGTTTTTTATACAGAAACTGAAATATTTTGTGTCTGTATTTCTGATGTTTCCTGTATCTTTCATGATTTCAAAAGACAGATTTTATTTTACAGTATTTTACTTCTTTTGTGTGGAAGGCAAAGGCCCAGTGTTGGTGATCTGGCTTAATTTAATTCCTGGTTCTAAAGCAGGCTTCCTGTAGGACCACATAATGCACTTAGACTAATTGTATCTCAATTTCCTACTGACAAAACGAGCAAACCAATATGGGTATTTCCCCTCTCTCTTTTGTCTATTCTGAATAGACCTTTTTTTTGCAGCATTGTATTTACATTTACAGTAATGTCACAATGAAACTTCAGTTTCAGTTGCAATTTTCATTTTTATATAAAAATAGTAAAAACAATAGTTCCTTTATGACCTGACTCTAGTTCCAGAAAATTCAGCTGGTATACAGCTAATTTTTTAAGTACGAATAGACTTAAACTTCAATGTGTGTCATTTCAATGCAAAGCTTTCTTTTGTTTGCCTTACCCTGTTGAAAAGTTTTATTTTTGCAATTACACAACTTTTCAGATAAAATTACCAAACAAGAAATGCCTTCTTCACTTTGGGAGACTTTTTATGATAAACCTCAGGAGAGAGCTCATAACTGCAAGTACTGCATTCATCTGAAGGGTGGAAGGAGGACAGACAATTGAAGGTGAAGTCACTGAAATTTTCAGCACAAACATATGAATTAAATATTACAAGGACAAGAAATGTTAGAAGAGAGTTGTGAGGAAAAAGAACCTAATTTTGCTTCTTCATTAAATTGCAAGTATAAAAACTTCAAAGATTTCATACTGGTTTTTGTAGTTGGTTACATTATCTTAAATTCTGTATCTATTGATTAAAACCTGATTTTTTTTCTATATACATTATATGCTTCTGCACTTTTAAGTGTATTTTCTAGAGACTTAGACTTACTGCCCCAAATTTGCAGTCTACTCTAGTTCATTGTAAACAGGGGACCACATTGCTGAATTAACTTATTTGAAGCTGGGCCAAGCTAATCTAAAAGATTTACAAAACCAATTAAAACTTTTAGCAAACTCTCTTGATTTTTTCTCCTCTAGTACTTGAGTATATCCCCACACATAACGTATCTTCACAGGCAAGTAAGACAGTAAGCCATACAGGTCATTTATCTCTGTTTAGACTGTGATTTTTACCACATTTAGTCCCCCATGTTTAGCACTACCAGAGACAGTTTATGCTGGATTAAATTACTCCTTATCATCCTCTGATTATCTTGCTCTCTTGCATTGCCGTAATTATGGAATATTCCAACATTTGTTCACTGAAAGGATCAACATTTGGAGACAAATCCTTTTCTTTTCTGTCTGTTTTCTAATACAACTGAAGAGTTTACAAATCATGCAATAATTCTTGGGGATATCTCCAAACTGCCCCTGTTTAATCACTTCTGCTGCCATGCCAGTATCCTCTAATATAGATAGGGGCATGCTGAGAACTAAAACTACTTCCCCAGTTTGTATATAGATGATAATTTTCAGTTAAAACTAATTTTCTGTAATTTATACCAATTTGTTATAACACCTTTTTCTCCATATCAAATCTCTGACTGCCAAATCAGAGACTTCTGCAATGCAGTCTGTGTTTTAGCATCCCTTTTTACTTTCCTAGAATTCTGCTCTCACGTCGGCTTTGATCCTTTTCACAAGCAGCTTATACTATCTTATCTTGTGAACTACATAACCTCAGCTTCTTCATTTTTCCATATAAACTGTTCCTCTTAGAAGCACTTACTTCTCAAGAACTGCTTCAGTGCCATCCTACCCCATTTTTCCTCCAGTTTTGTTTCCCTATTTCTCAAAATATGAGCTTTCTATTAAAATAAATTACAACATAGGGGTTTCTGAGTCCAGTAGCCCAGTAGATATGAAGCTGGTACAACTCCATGTCCTCAGGTCCAACAGGGATTCCAGACAGGAGCACATACATGCACTACTCACACGTGACCAGCCACACTGATCAATACGACAGAAAACACACAGCGGTTACACAAATATGAAGGGCATAGATGGCCTAATCCTGTTCTTTCACTGCAGCTGATCAGGACTGAGGACCACTAGTGGATACAAATAGATATTCCAGTAGCTAGTCCAGACCTACAGTCTCCCCAGACCCCCCATCTCTTCAGTAGCAGTTTTGGACAATTGGATCCTCCAGTAGCCAATTCTCAGACCCTTGCTCTTTCCAGGATCCAGCCCTCAGACCTCCAATTTCTCTGGTACCTGGCTTCTAGACCTCTTCTTCTAATTGCTGGCTACTCCAGCTTGAAGTTTACTAGCATCATGTACACGCAGAATAGGAGCATCCTCACAAAGGAAAATAGCTAGGAATAGAGTTTAATATAAAGATAGGATAGACTGTGGAGATTAGGAGTGGAAGCTGGCCAGACAAGCAACCTGTTTGCTCTTGACCAGCCCTTCATTCTCTTTGTCTTCTGCTTTTCCATGCAGTTTCTTCCTAATCCACCTTTCTCCCTCTTTTCTCTGCCTTTGATCCTTCCCCTAAACACCTCACAATACATTTCTCACATCCACACAAACTCCTTAAAAATCCCATAATAAGTTTTACATGGTCCCAAAATGATCTTCCTCTTGCATCTCATGATGAATGCTATATCCCTGTAGGGATTAACCCCTCCTCAGTCTGCAAGATCCTCCTGGAAGAGCTTCTTTGATTGGCTCAGCTCAGTGGGTTTCACACCAGGGACAATACAAAAATTGTTTTCTTTTGAGAATGATTTCAAAATCATGGCTTAGGAGTAACCAGTTTAGTGAGCTCCCTTTCCACAGATTAGTTACCCAGGGTCCTTGGCCTGACACTGTTCCTCTTATCTTTGCTGGGCCATTGTGTTTATGGTTACTAGTCTTTAAATTAATTTGTTTAAATAACTGTAAACATAAAAAAATATACTAAGAAACAAGCAACTAATAAAGTGTATATTCAGTGAAAGTACATATACCACAAACTGCTGAAATGATTCATGCATGAATAATCTTTGTTTAGAAATAGATCTGCAAGGCAGCATGCTGAAGTGATAGCTCTTTAAGGCAGCTAGTGACCTCCTAGAATAAAATAATTACTTGATAGGATAGTCTGCACAGGAAGTAATTGTTCTCTCCATTCATTTGTTATTATACATACAGTATTCAGAACTATAGGATGTGGAAAACTCAAAATTATACCTGTGGAGTATTATTCATAGTTTTCAAGTAGAGAATTTAAGTAAAAAACCAAATAGATTAAGTCCATATCCAAAAAGTCTGCAGGCTATGTGTGCTGGCAAAAACTATCCACATCTCCCCTTCCAGCTTTCCTGGACCTAAGCCTGGGAGCAAATTAACAGTTGTGGACAATTTGTGGACTGGAAGTCTGAAGGAAAACAGGGAGTTGAATCAAACCGACAGTGTAGAAAAATATAACCTGATGGTCATAAAAGAAGTCCAAGATGAAGCAAATAGAACATACTTCACTTGGTAGACCATATAGTGATGTAGTCTCAGGAAAATCATCCAATTCGTCTCTACTTTCTCTCAGGAGAGACAGGAAAAATGTAGATCTGCTTACCTCTCAACACCAGGATATCTATGAAGCACTAAAGACATCCTTGTAACTTTTCTCAAATGTGCACACAATTGTATGTACAAACACCCTACTTGGGCATTATTGTTACAGTTTTTCAGAGCTTTTAGCAACAATTTTAGTTACTATTTATGGAAAAAGTGAAATAAATATTTTCAGTAGAAAGAATAAAGCAAACACAGAAAAATAATGTATATGACACCCCAGTAATACAAACCACATACTCTGTATATTTAGATTTTGTTCTGTAAGTGGATTACTATTTGACTGTTTAATCATTTTTTAAATAATAAGATCACTTTTCTAAATAATATATCATAGTTTAGAGCACGTTTCACACTGTGTTGTGGCACATTTCCAGTGAAGCATTATTAACCACATTTTTTGCATAATCCCATTACTTCATGCTATGTGACTGACAAGACTTAGATTTTTCTTACATCTTCCTGATTTTAAATGCATGTTCTGCAGTCATTACACTCTTTCAGATTCTTTTTTGTATGCTTCCCGCTGTGCCACATGAGTTTCACACACCATTACTCAATTAAAAGCTGCCATAAAAAAATTATTATATTTAGCCCTCAGTCACTTAGATGGAGCTTTGGAATCCATGCATAAATATCTGTGCATTTCAAGAACACAATGGATGGTTTCTTCTTTAGCAAAAGATTATTTATAAAAAAATGCAGAAAACCAGTGAAACCCAGTATCACAGTTAATTATGTGAACCAACAGCATATATTTTAACCAAAAAATGTAGAAAGGATTGTTGTCTCAAATAAGATGAGTCTGAAGAACAGCTTCCCGAGACAAAAAACATCGGGAAAAGAAACTGTTTTTCTTAAAGAAGGCAGGCACAGAGAAGTCCAAAAGCTATAGCATCAAAATCACTTTCTTACAGCAGATTGGTAGTCTAAATACCATACAGCAGCAGTTATCTCCCATTCGCTGCAGTTCTGTCACAGGTGTTAAGGACATGAGAAAAAATGAGGATGATATTATTTTATCCTTTTTAATCTCCAGTTAAAAGCAAAGAATTCAGATGAAGAACACCTCCTCATGTTACCCACTGTGCCTTCTCACATTCATAGTTGAGATCTGAATCAACACAAATTAGGAAAACTATGACTGAAAAGCAAAACTATGAAAGCAAACTTCTTTATTTTTTTCATGAGAATATGTTAATTTTCCATTACCCCAATTCAAGCATAATTACTATATGCCTGCAAGAAATATAATTGAGTTTTTAGTGCCATATACTTGCAGGAAACCAACAGTATGAGGCAAGTGGGGTGCCCTGTAAAAAGAAAGTACTATCAAAAAAAGGAAAACTCTTCTAAAAATAAAATACAAAATCGTTCTTTCTAGCTTCTTCAGTATAAAGTATACAATTATGCTTTGCATATTGTAAAACTGCAAATCAAACTATAGCAGCAGGGGAGTGAAAGTTGGAGGCGTAAACATGGGAAGAAATATAAGATTTCAGCTGAGATTTAAAATAAAATTAAATGGAGAGGTAGAGGTATGTTGTTTCAGATGCCAAGAGCAGCAGAAGAGAAGGCTTTTGCACCAGATTGTACAGAAAGAGTGAGGGAAGCCAAAACTGTATAAGTATGGCATAAAAGGAGAAGTTAAGTATTAGAGAATATTTGTCGGTAAGTAACATAGCATGTTTTTGTACAACTGTTTTTTCTTTGAAAAATCCCATTTTAAAGAATTAAAAAATAAAATAATAAAATAAAATTAAAAAAGAGCTGAGAAAATGCCCCAAACATACACACCACTTTAAAAAAAACCCTAAAAGATGTGTTTGAATAGTAGCATGATATATCTATATTTTAATTTTCCCATTGAAAACACCCAGTGGTCCCCTTTGGGCCATAGAATGGTATGTCAGGAAAATATGCCAAAGAAAATAGAAATCTAAACATTTCTTGTGAACAGAAATTCATAAACCAGACCTTGGATAGATACTCATGTCATATCTATGAACAAATCCACAGGTGCAAACCAGATATTCTGCATAAGGATCCTCTCCCTATACCAGTGTTGGAACCTTGTAGATAATTTCACATTGGTCTTTTCCTGCCAGAACCGTGGTTCAGAACCCAGCCTTCATTTCTGAAAGGTTTTTGTTTTATGTGGTTATTCTTCTAAACATGACTAACATAGCAGAATGCAAACTTTCAGACTACCTCAGCAGTGCTGTCTCTGCTGTGTCTAGGACCAGCACTGATTTAGCCGTCCATAGCTGGATCAGTTACTGCCAGCAAAATTGTAAGTTCCAGAGTGTCATCCTAACTATGATAAAATATGGTAATTTTTTTTTATCCAGTGCATTTTTTCTCCTCAAGCTATACCATTAGCAGTGTCACATGCTAGCATGAAATGGCATGTGTAGATGGTTTGTATATGAATATCCACGGAACCCTGAAGTAACAGTGAATCATGAGACTAACAGAAGTGTTTGGGATGTCTGTTACAGAAACAGATACCTACTTGGCTCCCAACTCTTGTCTGGGTTCAGAAAGAAGACATGTAACACCACAAAATCTTTGAGTCCTTTTCCCTGGATTTCTCCTCCTTTTCCTCCACTCACCCAGTTTTAGTATTCCCCAGGCTCCTTATCATAGTCAATATACCAACTTTGTTTTCCAGTTGTGCACCATTTTATTATGAAAGATAATAAGTTTACTTAATTTACCTTTGCAGTCTAGGACAATGCTGTTTCTCAACAAAAGTTCATTTTTAGGCATATCTTAATTTGCATACAGAATACTAGTGGACTTCATTACATTAAAACGAAGCAAACCACCCCAAAACAGCAGAAGCCAAGAAAAAGAAAAAAAGAAGAGGGGAGCACATGTATACGAATATAAGTCTATGTCATTCCCGTTACTTGATGTCTAGTTATAAGAATTCAATAAAAGAAACAAAAACATTATTTTAATTTGTTCTGAGGAAGAGCTTTCACATTTATTTGGGGTATTTTTTGTCCCCATGAGAAAACTGAAAGAAGTGATGACAGGTTTTAGACTGAAGAACAGCAAGTGCAGCTTGCATTTGTGGGCTGATCATAAGCCAAATTTTGTTAAGAGGTGAGGAGAGAAATAAAACAAACACATCATACTGTTTTAAGAATCTTCTTTGATGTAACCAGTTGAATTCATTTTCTACTTCCAATAAGACTGATAACAATACATCATTTTACCATTGCATCTTGTAGTATTTGCCCAGATTTTGCTCTCAACTTTACTGATAAACCTGGATTGGAAGGAACAATGCTTTTAGCCAACACACAATACTTAACAGCTATTTTTAAGGAAACCATGAGGCGATATGAATTAGGTGAAGAATTGGCTGCACCATGAGGCTTGGAAGGTGTGAAGAGTGGTTTGAGGTCTGACTGGCAGCTAGCTGTGAATGGCGCTCCTCAGGGGTCAACACTATGGCCACTATGGTTAAACGTTTGCATCAGTGACCTGGAAATGGGATGCAATCCACTGTTATCATTGCCCCATGTGCCGAGGTGCCGGCAGCGGGGGCTGCAGGGCGGCCTCTGTGAGGAGAGGCCGGGGCTGCCCCGTGCCGGACACAGCTGGCTCCAGCCGGTTCCAGCCGGCTCCCGCGGACCCACCGCAGGGCACAGCTGAGCCCACCAGCCAACCCAGAGGCCTTTTCTTGTTTCCTCATGGAATATGAACTTTTCACATTTCAGGTTTTAACAAAGACTTCACTGTGTGTACATCTAGCTGCAGATGCAAATGTTGAGACCCCGGCTACGGGCCTGTTTCAGTCAGTATCTCTGCTCCACCGTGCTTATGTGCAGCTCAAAACCAATCACAGGCTAGTTCATGGCTAAATACTATGCTTACTAAGACTTTGTGCCATGGATTTCTCTGGAACCTGACTTTCATTTTTTCCTCTGTTTATGTCACTGTCCATAGCAACTATAATGCGTAGGTTGGTGCTGTTTGTGTTGTGAAATGTCTCCTACATTTTTCTCATCGTCTTGCTACTTAATAAACACCGGTGCTCTGACATGACGCTTCTGTCAGTTGGTTTTCTATTTTGTCCTTCTATAGCCCCAGATTATTCTTACATTTACTAAAATCAAACTGAGTGTATGCAGTACCATGTATACATGACAAGAGCTGTTTACAAGAGATACATATATATTATCTGTAGAGTAAGTTATAGTCTGCAGCTTGATTACTCTGGGAAGAAGGATCCCATCCCCACACTTCTCTTTCTTGTATTTTCTTGCTCTCCTCTGTGTAAGAACACTTGAATAATCTTGATCCAGGACCTCTTTCAGTTTGCAAGTATCAGCAGCCAAAATAGAGCCCCTCTCCCATTGTCAGATATGCAAAGGATTGTACTTTGAAACCTCAGCCCCAAAGACTGACCTTCCCTGCCAGCCCATATGTAAATGGATAGCCAGGTATTCATGGCCAGTAAAAGGCATCTTAGTGAGAGGTTAGGTAGGGCACTACTTTATGCAGAAACTAGTTTATCTTCCTTGTATTAGCAAATGAGGTATACATGGATTTTTGTTCCCGGGATATACATGAATTAATACAGGACCTCATAAGAGAGGGAGCAGGCGAAGCTTTAAGGGCATACAAAGAGGGGTGAGAGAAGGAAGAAGAGGGGAAGAGACACTGAAGGGATCCTTAGGAAGAAGACCAAGAGGTGTATTTCCTGCTGCTGCTGCTGCATGGGACTGTGGCAACATATGCTGGTTTTGGTAGAAGCCAAATCCCACTTATACTCCCACCTCTGATACCTCTTTCAAGGGCAGGAAATCACAAACCAGCTTAGATTTTCAAGCATCTGACACTAGCAGAGCAGGCAGCCAAGGCATGGCTATTTGTCAAACTGCATCCACATCATGCTCACCTGGAATCTGTTTATTTTGCTGGGGTCCAGCTCCAAGTCTTACCTGATAGCACAGGAATAAAAAATGGAAAAATAAAAACCAAAACCACATCAGAAAGGGGGTTTGATATTTCTCCAGCTAGACTGGTATAGATATCAGAATTATCACATTTCACGTTAAATTATGTCTGTCCACAGTTTTTTGCATATCCTGTTTTAAAAGACTTGCCTTTTTTTCTTTTTTTTTAATGCGAGGCCAAATATTGCAGCTCCATGGTTAATATTTGTATCTTTGAGATCTAATTCTACAGAACAGTTGGAAATATAATCATTTTTCTGTAAGAAAAAAAATTATAAAATATTTGCCAAATGAAAAATAATTAATACCTAAATATCACATAACACAAGGAAAAAACAATTAAGGTTAAATCTAAAGAACTTGTGAAACACTCTAAGACAGAAAGTGCAAAATTACTGTCAATGAAATGTACCTGTAAAAGCCCAAGTCATATTAAAAGTGTACAAGTAATGATGAATTTAAAAAAGTCTCTCAGTAGCTTACAGGTGCTGCATAGTTCTCCTGTAAGTATGTTCATTATTAGAGCTTTCAAAACAGTTTAGCATCTCAAGTCAGTGAGTTACACTGGTCGTAGTAAATTAAATTTATCAGTTCCCTAGATAAAACAACCATATTTTATTTCAAATGACTTTTTTTTTACACTATAACATTTTTTATTTTCTTGATTTAGTAATTCTTGCACACAAAATGAAAATGTTCAGAATTTAAACAATGAAACAGTGATATAAATACTGAACAAAATACTGAACAAATTATTGGTAGAGGGATGATTTTCCTCTATCTTATAGTTTTAAAAATAATTATATTATTAATATAAATGCAAATCTATGAATGTTTGCACACAAGGGTACATTGAAAACTCCAATGGACACACACAAATTTTCTCACATTAATCCATCTATTCTCTCCATAAAATAATCTCATAATAATATTGTTTTTACTCCCCTAGGCCTCTGACCTTCATTGTTCAATGATGCATGTGCAGGAGCTTTGATTTTTACCATGGGAAACCCATGTTATTCTGTGACTGCTGAAGCATCAAGAAATGACAAGGTCTTTTACACCTTCTGCAGGTGGCTGAAAAAGAAAAGTCTTATATCTAAAGACTTATTTCAAAAGCTGATGGTCTAACATCTGCCACACAATCCAACAGTGTATGTATGTGCGTCTCAGGGAGCGAGGAAATGTGTAACTATGTAAGAGAATTAAGGAACTGAATCAAGGTCCAGAAGGTATAGGAGAGATGTTATTGATAATTAATATATTAAATTAAATCTTATAAATTCTATAAGGAGTGTATCACTTTGTACTAGGAACTGATGGACAGATTCACTGAAATGAAGGAAGTCTCATTTAGGAGGCTTTGCAAATGCTGGATTTATAAAGAAAAGAACTTGAAAATCCACTTGTACAAATACCTGATTTCTAAATAGGAGTCTTTCTTCTAGAGAAGGAATTCCAGGATCTTCCTCATACCTTCAGCCAGTGTCTTACATACAACATGTGTCTTACATACAACATACAAGATGATATTTTAAAAAATAAATGAACCTCTCTGACTTTAATACCTCAGTCATAAAACTTAAGTTTGGAAAGCTCCTCAAGTGATCATCTAGTTCAGCTCCCTGAACTAATCACAATCAAATTTTTATAGAATTTCCTCGACAAAAGTTTTATATTCTTTTGTATCTCATTTGCTTATTTTAAAAAATAAAAAAAAGAATGAGAATAATAATACTCATCTGGTTGTCAATTAATAAGAACATAAGAATGGCCAGAATAGTTTGGACTGGAGGTACACCCAGCCCCAAATCCTAATTCAATCAGAACCGATAAACACATGCTTAAGGAAAAAATAAGAATGTGGAAAGTACGCATGATCCACTTCTTTAATATTTTCCCAGACTCCTACTAGTTTCAGCTCAGGAATTTCCTGATTTGGCCAAGGTCACTATGGATTTAGTAACTGACAATGGGTTTCTCCTCCATGGATTTATATAATAGCTTATCTGCAACATCCTTCAGACACAAATTCTTGTTTCTTTCAAAAAAATTGTGGGTGGTTTTTTGAACCTGACTTATAACACTTTCATTTGTTATCCTTTAGTTCTTTTACCTGAAGAAACAGTAAACTATCTCTCCCTGTAGAACTTTGCCATGATTTGTAAATTTTTAGCATATTCCCCTTGTTTTACTCTTTACAGCTCATGGATCCTGGTTTATCGATCATTTCCAGTATGGAAGACATTCCATAACTTTGATCATCATGTTTTGTAATGTTTGTGAAGCATTCAGTACTGCAGGGATGATCACTATAAAAAAAGCTGTGAAGAAATAAATAATTCTGTCTTCAGGGCAGGATTTGAATAATCTTACATGAATAAGGCTGGGTACAGACTATTAAACAAGATGAAGGCAAAAAAAGGGAAAACTGCTCATTAATGAGAACTAGCTGCCTCTAAACTGAATGAGGCAGGGATTTGGAGGATAGAAAAAGTATATCCTCATGTCATAAAACTAAAAAATGTAATATGGCATTCATAAAAAGGGATACAGACGATCTTGATTCTGATATTTCTACGCTTCTGTGTGTTTGCTATTATGAGATAAATAATAGTCTTTAAACCTTTTTTCGCTATATTTAAAAGACTAACAGAGAATAGTGTGTTGCAGCTTTGACAGAGATAAACAGAAAGAAACACAGAAGAGCAGTGAGTTTCAGCTGATGGTATTACAGAACAACTGCCCTTTATGGCAGTCCTTGAGAGAGTGAGATATATATCATGGATTATGATATTATTTAGAGGATGGCAAGAAGAGAATGGTGTTTCACACTGACAGACCTTCTTTCATTCCTGTTTCTCACCTCATTACTTATAAATTTCAGTATAACAGTAACAGATAGGAGAGCCAGGAGAAAAGGATGAGGATGATGTGACTTTGCTTTTGTCTGGGGAAGTGCCAGTAGAGGCAAAGAACTGTCAGAGGTATGTGTTAAAAGCTGTTTTAGGGCCTCAAAGGTAGGTGTAAAGGGTGTGAGAATGACTGCCGGAAGAGGAGCGTATTCTTAGGACCATTTTAGAGGTGAATAAGAAAATAAAGCAGTAACTGAAGGACAGGTATGTCTGCAATTCTTAAGTTTCATAACACCTGGATTTTCAGCTAGATTTTAAAACTTGGATGTCATGATTAAGTTTCTACATTCACATAAAAATGTTCTGGACTTTACAGATATTCATTGACATTTTGATAATCAAATAGTATACAAGTTATGTGCACAGATTATATTTCAAAGGCTACTAGAAGAGATTATTCATAGTGATTCAATGTACCAGCCAATCACTTCTTGAAAAAAGGGGCAAATCATATACTTCTTTCTTACTGAAAACATTAGATTTTTTTAAAGTATGCTGTTAGAATTCTTGTTAAATAAACAAAAATAGCTTGTCTGCAAATGTAGTTTTGTCTCATTTAATCTGGTAAGGACTGCAGTGGGTTTATTTCTAATATTTCCTTTCTGTGCATTCTTCACTGTGGCAGTTTTGTTCCTGTGTGACTCTTTTCTTAAAGTTATGATTTTTTTTTTTTCCCCAGAGGCTGCAGATCTGAATGCACAATTTGGAGTTATTCTGTAATTAAAATAAACAAGTATCTATTTTTTTTTTCTTCAGAAAAGAGACTGGAAATTTTAAAGATAATACTGAATTATTTTGAGCACTTTTATATCATATGAATGATATAAATGAATGATATGAATGATATGAAGGATTTCACAAAATTGAGTGAACAAAAAGTGGCAGATAGATAAGCTTCAACATGAATAAATGTAAAGTAAAATATTAAGGAAAATATAACCTAAGCCATGCATATACAATGCTGAACATGTCACTGGCATTTACATCTTAGGAAAGAGATCCTGAAGACAGTTTTTACATTCCTCTGAAATCATCAATAAAATGTGGAATAACAACACAAAAGTAAAAAACATCAGACACGATGAGGAGGCTATTGCAGCTATTGCATGCAATTGTCCACTTCTCCATTTCTGCAAACATCATTATTTCTTCCATATGGAGAAAATAAGGCTGTTATTCATCAAATCCCACTGTACTAGAACTTTTGGACCTTGCTGCCCCATAAGGTTGTGGAGGTAGACAATATCAGTGGCTTTAAAAAATGGATTACACAGATTCATGGACAATATGTCCACAAATGAACAAAAAGGGGAGTAGGTATCTGCCATCTGCTGTTCCTAAATCCAGTGGCTGCTCATGCTGGGAAAAGAACAAGGGGAATATCCTGCAGGATACTGGCAAGGCTTGTGAGCTCTCCTTCAACAACATCTCCTGATGGTGCCGGAGGCACAGTCACAGGCTAGATGGACCATTGATCTGACAGAGTGTGACATTTGTTATGTTCTCATTTTCCAAAAACACATTCAGAACTGAATCTCAACATAAGTATTCATTTCTGAATGCATTTTCATTTTAAATATGTAGGTTCTCAGTGATATTGACAGAGTCTAGGCTTATTAGGGAGAAGAAATCATAGTCTTGGAAGTGATTGTAACAATGCTATGTGGTGACATGCAGTACTGACAATATCCTACTTGACAAAGAATCTTTATGTATAATTTTTATCAGTAAAAGAGATTATTTTCATTATTTAGAATGCAAATAGCATGATTTTATTTCTTGTTTTTTGCAGGCAGCTGGGTTCTTCCCTTGGGTAGCATCACAAGAGATATTTCAGAGAATGTTCAGCTTCTGTAGGTGCCTAGAAAGTCACAATGATTTATTTAGCCATCTTTTGAGTACAAAAGGTGGTTCTGAGTGTGCAGGATGTCAAACATACAATACTTGAACTGCATTCTACATTGATCAGACTGGCTGTAGCTCTCTAATCAGCTGTTGCTTTTTTTCCTCCCCTCAGAAAAGTTTCATTGTGAAGCGTGACTGAACAGGTCTGCGTAAGGCAAAATGCTTTGGCATTTATCCTTCTGTTTTTGCTGCCCAATCTGATCAGATTAAATGGAACTCTATAACTGTTAAAACTGCAAAGAAAATGGGAAGCATAACATCCTATTTTACCCCCACAGTACGTATAGTTTTTCAGAAAGTTGACTGGTTTAGCTCACAAGTTCTTTCATTTTTAAGAGTAAGGTTGTTTAACATTTAGGTGATAACCCACAGGTAGAAAGAAACCAGTCTGCAAACTGTTGTTAATGAACATAAACCAAATCATCTGACTGGTACACCTTAGTTCTGAGGCAATTGACCTTGATTACTGATCATTTTGAAGATGTGGTGCTTCAAAACCTTTAGAGCATGAAACAATATGAACAAGTCTTCTTTAGTGATGATCTGGAAATACACAAAAGAGTGTCATTCACACTCTCAAGTATTTCAAGTATCATGGAGAAAGAATTGAAAATGCTTCATGGGGTCTGTTCTTCTTGAGAAACCTTCTCTTACTTTTCTGTCATTTTTGGTCTGGTCACATTTTAAGAAAATTTTCTTTGGTTTATAACTTTTCTAGTCTTTTGGGAACTAGTGAAAGTTTTGAATAAATGATTTATTTTTTAAAGCTGATTAAACCATCTCTGTAGTTCCATGTACACAGTTTAATCTAAAGTATCAGTACATGTGGGATAATGTAAAATGTTTACAGCAGTGAAGTACAATGGAGTCAAAATACAATCCCAAAACTCTACTCAAATGCAGTTCTACTGTCTGACTCTTTAAGCAAACACTATTTTTTTCTGTACATCATCTTACTGGAAAACTTCAGTTATCCTGAACTAGGCTTCTGGTAAAGACAGAGGACTCCGTACTTACTACCAACCAAATATTTACCACATAACGTGTAAATACATCATGCAAATGTGTCAATAAATAATAGCAAATACTATTAAAGGACAAAATATATGTATGGATATAATGCCTACTTCATCAACAGTATGGTGAATAACAAAATAAAGTGACATTTTTTTTTCCTTAAGAGTAATTAGGTATCATACATGTAGATATTAATAACCTGCATCTTTCTGTATTTCATAAAGACAGGAAAGCTACATTCAAAGCCATCCATGAAAACACTTGGGTCATCTGTAGACTGAGTGTTCTGCATCTGAGAGCAGCCTATGACTGAAGAGGATATTGGGAAGTAAGAGGAAGCTGTAGCATAATTTCAATTTATCTGTCTTATCTGAAATATCAGGCAGTCTTGCTTCTAGGTTTTCCTAGAAAACCTAGATTTTCCTAGCTCTACTTCTGGCACCTCAATTCACTGGGTGTTTTAAAACAGAAATTATTTTTTGTTCTTTGTCTCCCAATCTGAAAATCAGTCTGGAATAGCTGTCAGATGTGAGACCAGAAAGGCAAAGTAGAAATAGTAGAAACAGGGACAATCAAGGATAGATTCTTTTAAAAGCATTTCTTTACCTTTTTCCAAAAACTAGAGATACCGATGAAATTACAATGACATAGGTTATGCAGCTTTCCTTAAATGCAACTTTCAAACTCTTTTCTGTCATTCTTTATAAGCTCTTTTTTTGGCTATTCTTCAACAGTGTTTTGTGTCAAATCAATATTTTTCATAGTTTGGGCTTATCCTTACTGAATGTGTGAAAGAAATGCCTTAATGATATTCTTCTACAATGGTTGCTGATTTTTAAGGTATTAATGATCAGTGATGATAAGGGGTGGCATGTTCAAAAGTGAATATGAACATGTCCACTCACCTGGAACAGAGACAAAAAAAGCCTCTCGGACATGGTATCAAAATTCTTGAGAATATAGTCAGCATTTACTTCAGTTGAATGTAAAAGGCTAAAATTTCTATAGCATGGAGATGTTACCAGAAAATCCTCAAACAAAATACATTGCCTTACATAGTGTTTAACAAGTTAGGTTTTCTATGAGTCATTTTGACACCACAAATTTATCAACAATTTGTAACACAATGTATAGACAATAAAATTGGGAAATATTGCCCTCAGTGGGACTATGAAAAAACTTTATCACTCCATATACTATCCCGCATTCAACATGTAGCTATTGCATGTAGTTACTGAAACCATGGCATGATCTCCACCAAATTGCTAATGAGGCAAATCCATTCTTACATGCAAATATCACAATTTTGTTTTTTAATTACAAAAGGAAAGAAAAAAAGTAATTGACTACCCATAGTAAAAATACTTTTGTTATAGCTCTGATTTTAAATTTCTAAGCATTAGTCAAAATGTTTAAAGTCCCTGCTGTTTCTCTTTATTCTGCTTGACAGTCACTCTTATGCATCTGCTCACAATGGTAAATGCACAAATAACTGAACAGATCAGCAAAATTTCTTAAGTTATCAGGGTGGTTGTTTGACAATATAAAAACATTACTTTTATTTGAAAAGTCAAAGACTGCTGTAGTATTCCCGAGGAGACATATAAATCCTGCCTAGGCCTGAAGGAAAGCATCTAGGCATCTATGTGAGGGTGAATGCCTGCTTTATCAGTTCCAGCTGATGCCCTATTCTTTACATCTTTGCTTTTAGCAGAGGGAGTGGGTCCCAAGAATCCTGTAAAGAACAGATCAGTTAGTACTGTCTGCAGTATACCCGGTATTTATCGGAAGATTGGTGTGCCTCACAAGCCAATCCCATCAGCCCATAGCAGTTACAATGATTTCTGATGTGTCCCTCGTTTCCTAGCTAGTTCACAGTTCAGAGACTACATGCCCCTGCAGAAACTATATGGTACTTTGAAATACACTAATACAAATCTTTTTGAACATATCTATGGTTTACCTACTTTAATCCTATTAAAGAAAAAGTGAACTATTTTCTAAAAGTGGAAATGGACTTTTCAAGTATGTAAGAATTATTTCAAATGTGTATTTATTATACAGGTATCCACAGAGGGAGAGTGGAAAAAATGCTGCTAAACGTTAAAGGGAAATGAAATAAACACTTTCCTTTGTATCACTGGTTTAGATTCTGGACATCTAGGAAGTTTCCAAGGCCCTAAATTCTGTTTCGCAGCCCCTTCCACTGTTACAGATGGAGCATTTCACTCTAATGTGTGAGAGACAGTTCCTTTTAGTGGCCTTTGTAATGTTTTCTGACTCTATTTGCTTTCCAGAGCAAATACTATAAGAAATGAAATGGTATTATATTCTTATTTAGCTGTAATCTGAATCTTTTAATCTTTTTAAGTGACAGAATGGGAACACACAATATATAAGGTGTTCTTCCCTTGTGAGAGCAGAAATATTTGCAACTGTGTAAGAGGTTGGATTTTGATAGCAGCATGATAAAATGAAATTTTAATTACTGTAACAGGAATGGTCAAGAGTTTTTCTGTGATCATGAAGAAAAAAAAATCAAACTATAACCCATGGAACTTGTGCCTTAGTGTACAAAAAAAAAAAAAAGAAAAAAGAAGCAGCCAAAGATGTGTTACTATTTTGTATCTTTTACTTTTAATGTTTTTTGCTACTGGGTACCTGCCTGATATGAAAGTTGAATAAAGTTGCAAATGGACTACTTACAGATTTTACTCTGAGAATATACAGCAACACTAAGCTCATATATACAAATCACATCTGTAAAAGCTCAAATAATGAAAAGGTAACAAGTCTGAGGAACTGAGACAATTAAATTCTTTTTCATTGGATTTGCATTGACAATTGTATTTGCATGTGTCATGATTAAAAGTAGATTTTTAAGAGGAAGCCATATTGCACTTTTTGATATTTCTGTGTCACCTATCCTTTGTTTATCCAAACAACCTGCATCAATGAAAGGACTTAGGATGTTATGAATACAAAAGACATCTTAAACAATTTCTAAACGCATATTTTACACCTTTTTTTGTGCAAAACCAGTGATCAGCAATGTTTAAATATCTAAGCTCTGTTTATTGAAACTATTCATGGAAGTAATTTCAGAAATACCTCAGTGCAAGTTTGAAATATCATGGACAAATGATGAAGTAGGGCTTGACACACAATGTTCCTGCCGGAAATGCAGATTCTCCTCTTCTGCACATGGGAGACAGATCTACAAAAGCCACGTAATGTGGCAAAGTACTTTAATGTAGACCACTGCTTCCAGTTAAATATAGGTCTAACCATTATTGGTATTTTAGTTAACAGACATATGTTTAGAACATGAACATTTTCCTTTATCTCCTTACTTCGTATTTCAGCAAAACATTAAGACTTTTTAAAATATTTTAAAAGTATAACTCAATGTCAAAAAAGGTTGTGAAATTCCATTTTTGTTTTTGAAAAGTTCAGGATTACTGATATAGTAAGTAGACTTGGCCATGGCTTCCTATATGTCTCATGCCTTTCTGGAGAGGGGAAATACGTGCCAGTATGAGCAACCATTCATCAAATGCTGATTTTGAAATTTGAATTGCAGTTCTCATCTTAGCATTAAGTTCTACATCCAAAAATCTGGTTAGCAAGCTGCTGTGTAGTACTTAGCAGTCACCTTTAATAGAATTGAATTAATGGTGTATTCATGTTGTTCTCATGAGTTTTCAGATTAGACTAGACTTTGTTACTATCACTCTGTGTGTCTTTTCCAGATGAAAAAGTGAAAGCTTAAAGTGAAATTTCATCAAAAAATGCATTCAAATTTTTTGTAGAAGATTCGCTGAACAACCACTGACCATAAAACATTATGTTCAGTGGTTTCACATCAGCTTTCTTATTTAGGTAAAAGATTTTTGCAAAGTCCTTATGACTGACCTTTTGTTATTAGAAGTATTCTGTTCTTATTTCAAAGTAAGTGATGAGTCCACCGTGAGAACAACAAAAATATTTTTATCAATAAAAATAACTTTAAAAAATGGTCCATTTAAACTTTTAAAATTATAGTAAAGTATTACTATAGAAGATGAACTATTCTGAAGAAACCTTTATATCTGACTTTCCAACAGAGGAATTGAAACCTCAATTCTAATTAACACCTACATAAATCAATCTAAAGCTTTGTCAAGGCTATTTATCAGGAATAATGTGGAGCTAATATTTCTAAACAGGGTAATGTTTGATTCACTGCAGAAACTTTACTGACATGTCTTTGGCATAACACATGTATCTTATCACTCAGGAACAGTATCTTCATTTTTAATTGATGCTTAGAAAAAAATTGTGTTAGAATTCTTCATGCCCATAGCAGGTTCTATGTATTTTGGCTTTATATTGAAAAAGCATTTTTCAAACTACATGAGTGCTAGTAATAGTAGGAGTTATGGCCATTGCCTAAAGCCAGCCCTCAGAAAGCATATGGCACATATTTTCAGACTTGTTTTGATTATATGCCAGTCTGGATTCTAAATGAGGCACCCCGCTTTAATAAGGCTGACTTACATGTGCTCTACAGCAAGCTTCCCCATGCTTCCCACTCTCTTTCCAACGCCTCTGTTCTTCTGATCCTGAGTTTTTCAAGAACAAAGCCTGCTAATCATGCCAGATTGTCATTAATAATGTAATAAGGACAAATGTCCACCAAAAATTAGGATAAAGCCACACAGTTTGCTTGAATTGACAGAATGTTTGAACACTTGCTTTCAAAGGAGGAAAGCAGTTGCATTACTATGTTGTTCCACTAAGTCTTGCTTTGTTAAATTACTATATAAAATATGGCAAGAAAATATGAGTAATTTTCAGATGCCATTTTTAGAGGTAAAATCTAATGTCATAGTTTTTTATCAATCCATCAACTGGTAAATTGACCTGATATCTCAGGTATGAAAGAGACCAGTTTGTTGCTAATATATTACTTTCTTCCTCAACTGTTTGACCTGCTTTAAACTTTTTATAGCTATTTCAACAGACATTTCAAATATTATTCACTAGACAGAAGTTTAATTCGCCTATTCTCCACAGCTTGTTTGATCAATAAACTGATGCAAATTACTCCTAACAAATTGCAAATAACTCTCCATAAATGATTCTTATAAGCTTTACTCTGCATTATATCAAAGAGTTTCTTATTTTCCTTTTCATTTATGGTGCTTTCACAATCCAATTCCTTTAAGACTCAAAAGCCAGAGTGTAAGAAATTGACTTTTACTAATTTACTTTTTTGTCAATTGATTTTGGTACACTACATTAAATAGTCTGCTTCCAATAACCTATACCCTCCTGACCCTACTACAATATTGATCTTATGCACTTCTTTATTCCAGAAAACCTCACTTAGCTAAAATTTGTACTTTCTCACACTAGCAGCTGTGTGGCCCAAAACTTGAAAACTATTTAGTTAACTGACTTTCACAGAAATTAGAACAGAAAAATAAAATAATCAACATAAAGAGTTAGTAGACACATATTTTTGATAACTTCAGGATCTTTGCACTTAAACTGGTTCGCTAAGTTATAAATCTATACAGTTTCCTTGATGGCATCATATTAATACAATTAAAATGACAATACACAGATAACATAATAATAAATAATACAATTATTATATCATAACTAAGAGAGAAATCCAGACTTGATATAATGGGACTTCTAAATGTCTAAATTCTACTCCAGTCGCTCCAGTTGTGACTGCTTATTTTTCAGCTTTCTAGACAGCAAAACTCATTAAAAGCCCCCTTGAAAAATCTCTGAATGTCTAGCCTTGCTAGATTATTGGTAGTGTATGAATTTATAGGATTTCACTTAAAAAAAAAGTCTGTGGAGTGATTAAAGAATAAGAAATCTGCCTCTATCATTAATGGCATGTTCTAGATTGTTTTTGCTATACAGTTAAGCTTTTTGTACTTGAAAGTCTTCTCATTCCTTTCCGCTTTGTGAATAGAAATATGGCATTTGCTCAGAATACCAGTACCACTTTGTTGGAACTCTTTTGGAAGATCTCCAGCAATCACTCATATTCTCAGAGTGGACTTGATTGGGAATTGTAGCCTCACATGCAAAAATGTATTCTCAGAGAAACATACATTTATCTTTTACTGAACAGAACTTTTTATTTTTTAAAAGTCTAACTACTTTGGGAAAGACCCAGATCTTATCAGAATTACACAGAAGTTTACAAGTTGCAGATCTGCAAGGTTCAGGTATACTTTTGTCTTGTTATATCAGTAGAATCTGTTTCTCCCAAATCACTGTACTGAATTACTAACCCAGTTTGTTCAGGAGTACTCCAGTATCTGTCATCCTTAATCTTGAATTGTGCTGTTACACAGTATGAGAGAAGTCTAGTGTTCCTGCAATTGTTTTTTTAATCCTGTAATAACTCGGAGACTTAGGTAACAATTAAAGTTTAATTTATATGCTACAGTCCAAATATTATTATGAGGTTTAGAAATTCTACAGAATTAGATGAAAACCACACTTATTGCTATTGACACTTAAGTGCAGTTCCCAAGAGTTCAACTCTCTCATTCAACTCAAGTGCTGACAGAATACTTACGCAGCTTCTGTAGCTGGAATTTAATTCTTTGGCAAGACTGTTTTCTTGACTCTTACTTCCACGGACAAGCATGAAAATTCCCCTTTCTTCTAAGCATTCCATTCAGTTTAAAAACCTTTTGTCGAGAATTTTTCTAATATAGATAATTATTATTTAAACAAGTAGGATTCCAAAGCTTAGTGCATAAAATAACTATTCAACACATAGACACCTTATTTTATATAAAAACTTGGAAGAAAAGTCTTCATAACACGTGCTTATATTGTAGAAGTACATTTAGAAGACAAATGTAGATTAGTTAAGAATTAACACTAACCACAATGGTCTCCAAGGCAGTTACTAAATCCTTATCCAAGATCTGAAAAACCTTGCAATATCCTAACAAATCTCATCATGATAAAATACCCAAACTTCTGAGGAAATTGTGAAATCAGGCATTATGCCTCCAATTCTGGAATCTGTGTGTGCTTCAGTAAGCAGAAGAACTAAAAAAATAAAGAACTTCCTGAGTTTACAATCGTAATGACAGAATGTAGACAGCTAGAAAGCTATATTAATTTATATTCTGATACTAGAGATGCTTAGGATCTTTGTAGAAACCAGAAATAAGAGGAATTCAGGGAGTTTAGTTTCTTTTTATGCCAATGAATTAATGTATAGAGAAATATGTAACACGGAAATTGCTGCATGTTAAAGTCTATGGGGGAAAATATCAACTCCAGACAAACTGTGCAAAACAATGTTCTGTGTATGTGAAAAGTCACAGCAAATCTACAAAAAACCCATTGTTCCAAACTTATGCTATTCCAAGGCAAGCATGATCTACAGTAAGTTCAGACAGATTTTTGTCAGGATACAGGAGAAACTCTCGTTGTTTAAGTATCTCTAATGTACATAGCTTTCCTATTTTATCTTACAAACCATAAAACAGGGTTAGAAGTCAAACGTCTTGTGGAAATAGTGCTGAGGAGATAGCTTTTGCATGAAGGAGCCAGCAGAAAAGGTCCCACAAAGCCCACTATCTGCAGCATCTTTATTTGCTTTCATAGTGTGCCTCGCCTAAGCTTAGAGGTATTGAATTACTAACACTAGCATTCTTGCAAGCTTCTGCTGAAAAAAAACCCCTTATCATAATTGAAGGATGTGGCTTAAGCTCAATGAGTCATCTCACTTCTATATAGCATTCTATTAATTGTCTCATAAAGGTAATTATTCTATGTTACACTCTTCAAAGTTCTGTCACACTCTTAATATTGATAGCTAAAAGCATACTTTGGGACAATGTATTATCCTCCAGGAACAATATCAAACTATTATGAACCACACAGAAGTATTTAAGCAACAAAAAGTCATATACATGAGGAATTAATCAAATTCTTAAAACAGATTTGCTGAGTTATGAGCATATATTAAGACAAAGGAATGAGTTCATGCAGTTTCTTCTGTGTTATTTTAATAATTCTGCTCTTTGAATCTGATATTTTAATAATTTAATTTACATAATATAATATTATCCTTAGCATTATAAAAAGTTTATTCAATGTTCAAAGATTCCAGTTATAAAAGTCTTAAATGTAATCTGAAACTTGTATTACTATGATAACTGTAGAAGTATGTGACACTTACTAAAAGATATTCTGAAACTGCAAAGCATCATCAGATACACCTCTTTTCAAAATGTCACTGAAATTGTGGGTCCATACCAACTTTGTACAAAAGAATCACATTCTTGTTTGTTCCGGAAGAAAAAATAAGAATATTCAGGTCATTCAGTAGTGATTTAGGGCTTCAGCAGTCTCTGAAATCATCCTCGGGAGTCCTAATGGGAAGGATTTGTCAGTTGAAAAGTAGTTATGAATCTGATGATTGCAACTCTCTGCTTCATCACATAGATCTATTGCAAAAGCAAAATGCCTTGTTCCCTGCTTTTGCTGCAACCCACTCAGCATCAGGAAGCAAAGGAAAGGATGAGCTGTTGCTAAATAGAGCGCTGTGTTCTGTAGGCATATATTCCATAAACTGCATTAACAAAATACTGGATATAAACCTTTACTCTGCTGAAGTCAGTGCCAAAATTCACTAGGTTAAGAATTTCACTAGAGTAAGGGTTTCAACTCTTGTGTTTCCTGAAAAGTAAAGAAATATTTTAATGACTTTTAGTTATGTCACTCTTATGTTAATGTTATGCAAGCTGAAGACAGTCAAAGTAATTTTATTTATTTATTAAACTGTTGGGGGGAAAAGAAACATCTCAGATTATTAGAGGGGATGGGGACTGCTTATATAGGAAAAATGAGGGAATTTTGTGGGAGAAAGTTTTCATGGGTATTCACAGGATAGTGGACAATATGATTCCCAAAATAAGTCTGAATAACTATGAAGAATTCATGTTGTCTTTTAATATATGTAATAAAGTCTGTGTATGCAAATATACATCCTCTTTGAATGTATGTGTGTATACATCATATTACATGCATGCAAATGAAGAATTAATCAGATCCTTAGGACTAATTTAAAAAGTTACAAGCAGTATATAAAGTGAGACAGAAGAAGGATTTAATGCAGGTTTTTTTCTTTTGTGATATTTTAATAATTTAATTCAAAAAATGTTTTTTGTACAATACAGTATCTATTAATGTGTGTATATACAGTTTAAGTTGTATGGTAACTAATTTGTATCTAGTTCTGTAAAACTGGGTAACTGTCATTACCATGACTCACATTTGTTTTTCACAAGAAGAAAAAGACAAACCTGCTATTAAATACCTTTGAAAACAAGCTACTGACTACTTCTATATGTATGGAAGTGTATGAAAAGTGTAATTATTTTAAAATTTAATATCTAGGGAGTTTAAGAAGGAATAAATGCTGTGCATACAAATGATATAAAGCTACTGCAGTGACCTCATCGCAGTCTACAACGTCCTCACAGGGGGCAGAGGAGGGGGAGGTGCTGATCTCCTCTCTCTGGTGACCAGGGACAGGACACGAGGAAATGGAATGAAGCTGCCTCAGGGGAAGTTCAGATCGGCCATTAGGAAAAGGCTCTTCTCTGAGAGGGTGGTCGGTCACTGGAACAGGCTCCCCAGGGAAGTGGTCACGGCACCAAGCCTGTCAGAGTTCAAGAAGCATCTGGACGACGCTCTTAGTCATATGGTTTAGTTTAAAGTAGTCCTGTGAGGGGCAGGGAGTTGGACTTGATGATCCTTAAGGGTCCCTTCCAACTCAAGATATTCTATAATTCTATGATTCTATACCATTTAGGCATGTTGCTTATTTATGATTGCTACAGAACTATTTCCTGTTGCATGCAGTTTTTTGGTTTTGTTTTCCTGGGAATATTCCATATTATGAGAAAAAAAGAAGTCTTTAAGTGATTTTTTCAAATTTTTTTAATGTTAATAGAATGGCTAGGTAAAGGTGCTCAGAAGGTTTGAGTGTTTGAGATAATTCCAGTGGAGAGCTATTAATACTACAGAAGAGGAGTTTAAGTTCCCTGACAGAAATAGCATAGTATATTTTAAAACTGATTTTCACAAGGAATCACATAAGATATGTATGCACAAGTGTAAGTTAGATTTAGATTTATATGAAATAATTTTAACAACATTCAGATGAAACAGGCATGCAGTCTAGTAAGTATATGCCTTCACAAATGTATCTAATCTTAGCTGTAAAGAAAATTACAAATCAAAAAATTGTAACTGGTTTTATTCCTATGAACTACAAAAACTACTTCAAAAACTTGGGACGGCCACATATATTTATACAGAATGGTGTCATCCGATGAAAAGAGTGAAAAATAATTTCTGACTTTGTAGTGATGAAGTGATACCAGTATCTATTAAGCGGTGCTTAGCCACAGATACAAAGTGTGTGTATATATAGTGTATTTATAGTCCCTTATGGTGCATTATTAGTAGGCCTAAGATTTTTACATAGCTGGAAAAAAGTATTCTACAGGACATTTGTGGCCATAGACTGAATGAAATGAAGTCAGAAACTGTATCTGTTTGGAAAAATTTTGCTTTGAGGAAATAGCTTACAGTTTTGCAGCAGGTATTAACAGAATGCGTGGGTTAAATTCATCTGACCTGGTATATAGGCTGACACAATCTGGTTATGCAAGTTGCTTTTAAAAATAATAGAGCGCTATGGCTGTGGCTGTGATGCAGTTTAGCATACTGTAATGTATGTATCCAAAATAGGTTAAATGAATCATATCCTAAAAACTTTTATTGATTATAAAAGGTTCCTGATCAGCTAGCTGAGATGTTACTTTACTAGATGTTTAAAGTTAGATGAGGTTAATCCTGTCACTTAGGTCTTTAAGTCTTAATCACATTATTTACTTTTTCATTGTATGTATTTCTACAGGAGAAACTTACACTGCAAAGACAATCATGTCCATTTTCAAAATATCAATAGTACTGAAATGTCCTCTGGCCAGGCACTTCTTAACAAAAAAAATAAAAATAAACATATAACCTGATTAGGAAAGTCCAGAAAATGTATGGAAATTCTGCTTTAGCACTTGTCAAAAAATGCCTTTCAGAAGCAGAATATGCTAAAGAATAAGAAATTTACAGCAGGAGAAAGATTTTATGTAAAGTCCCTTAGTAAGTACATTCATCAGTTTCTCGTTTATAACTCCAGGGCCTCTACTGCAAGAGCATTTCTAATTCATTCTCATTTGTGGAGCCCTTGTTTTTTCTGCTTCCTCAGAATGCAATGTTATCTAATGTTATTTCATGCTGAGATGAAACACTGACTGTATCAGTAAGGATAACTGCTGAGGAAGAAGAACAATAGAATTGTGTACATCTAATAGTGCAACATCTTCACTGGGGATATGCTGAGCTAGTGAATTTGCATCATCTGTCCCTAATGAATTATCTCATACAGTATTGGTTCCAGCAAATTGTGGTATGTGGAAATATGCTAAGGTTGCATAAAAAGTTTTATCAATAAAGTGAACCTGGAAAATTTATTCTTACTGACAAGAAAATAAACAATAAACCCAAACTTTTTGTCAAGTTAGTTTTTGTTAGGATTAATCATAAATTTTTGCTTGAGTTTGAAGTACGTTCTTGATTTCAGCTGTTGGGAAATCAGTCTTCTGATCTGACCAGCAGTTGTTTAATATTTTATATGTTTTCCTGGTTTAGGCTGGGATAAAACTAAGTTACACTGGAGATGCAGATTAATTTTTTGCCCATCACAGCAACCTATTGTTGAGGGTATTCAACCTAGACTTTAACTTAGTGACCATGACACTGGTGTGGGAATCTTTCCTACCCAAGCATCAGAACTTTCTAGAAGTGATAGCATTTGAATTGTGAATGGATGCCCTAGATCATAGGTGGAATTTATCCTACAGAACCAACATCTCATGCCTGATTTTCTGTCTAGCTCACACAGAGAAAGCTGTACTAAAAGATCCTGTTGCTGCATTGGACCCTTGCAAAAGATGAGACAAAGTGAGGACAAGGTTCCATAAACTTCTGGTAATTCACACAAATGTCATGAAAATAGCATGAACAGGGCACCAGGAAAAGTTTCAACATTCTATCATATTAAAACATTTTACCATATTATTTCCATGTCTTCACTGGACAATGTTAAATGTCTTTCATATCCCTTTGGAAACATATAATTTCCATTTAGACACACCACTCCCACCCAGTCTCTCTTAAAAAGGTGTTGGTTGGGATGTGAGTGCCTGTTTATCCTTCTGTCTATCTGGGTGCTTGCAATAGTGAATATTATGGCAAGAATTGAACTCCTTTCAAAAAACAAAGCTGTATACAGTAGTTAACAAAGTCTGATTGTTATTGTAGGTTCTAAAAGGCAGTGAATTATTACATTTATAAAATAATAATAAAATAACATTAATTTAATATTAATCTTGTCTCTCAACCATAAAAAATGGAAAAATATAAGAGCTTAATGATTTCATGGTGATTCACCTGAAAGGTGCTTTCTTTCCATATTACTGATTTGTTTATTTTAGTTCAAGAACTGCTGATTATTAGATCATTTATGTGGTATTTTTGCCTGCTTGTTTGTTTGTTTTCTAATTACTTCTCATGGTTTAGCCCCAGTCAGCAACCAAGAACCATGCAGCTGCTCGCTCACCTTCCCCCCTCGCAGAGGGATGGGGGAGAGAATCTGAAGAGCACAAGTAAGAAAACTCGTGGACTGAGATAAGAACAGTTTAATAATTGAAATAGAATTTAAAAAAAAAAAAAAGTAATGAAAAGGAAAATAACAAGAGAGGGAGAGAGACAAAGAAACAAAACCAGGGAAAAATGAAAAAACAAGTGATGCAACCACTCACCACCTGCTGACCAACGCCCAGCCAGTCCCCGAGCAGCGACCGCTGCCCCCTGGCCAGCTCCCCCCACTTTCTGTACTGAGCATGACACCATATGGTATGGAATAGCCCTTTGGCCAGTTGGGGTCAGCTGTCCTGGCTGTGCCCCCTCCCAGCTTCTTGTGCGCCTGGAAGAGCATGGGAAGCTGAAAAGTCCTTGACCAGTGTAAGCACTGCTTAGCAACAACTAAAACCTCTGTGTGTTATCAACATTATTCTCATCCTAAATCCAAAACACAGCACTATATCAGCTACTAGGAATAAAATTAACTCTATCCCAGCCGAAACCAGGACATTACTAAATTGTTAAATGAAATCAGAATTGCCTGAACAAAAATGAGTATCAGCTCTTTAATTCTGCATGAATCTCAGAATTATATTTGATGGATGAAAGAAAAGTTAATTAGGCTAATATAAACATTGAGAGAACTGGTATGGTGATAGAATGGTATGCAGTTAAAAATTACTAAGTTCAAGAAAAGAAAATTATTTATGTATTATTTTCTTTTAGATCTGACATTTTTTTTTTCTCAGTATAATATTATTTCCTATAAAACATTTGATTTCTTAGAATATTTCAATTTGTATTTAAATGTGATAGCCTGATATATTCAGCATTTTTGTCTAGACTGTGACTTTGGTTTTCACACTGACCTAAAAAATACCACTATAAAACATTCACTGCTCAAGGGCTAGGATAATTTAGAAAATCATAATTCCTATCCTGCCTTCTTATGCCTAGTAATTTCCTTTTTCCTTGTAGGATCTTCCATCTATAAGACCTCCAGTGCTAGCTTAGTTATCCTGGCGAGCAAATCCTGATTCTTCTTGCTGGATGAATCTGAAAGGGAAACAAGGAATATGCAAACAAGATGCACTTAGCTCACTCTACTCATCTGTAACCTCCAGATTGTATATATCTTTAAGCCAGGTTGGTCAGAGACCCTGCTCTGCATTTAGGCCATTATATAAACCACTCTTAGGTCTCTAGTCTTAGCTACTATATAAAGAATAAAACATGCTCTCCCCATCCCAAAGGAACTTCTTGTCAAAGGATTTGATGGATTTTGAATTAAATACCTAACATAAATGAGAGATTAGGAACCCTTAATATGAGCTTTGTTTAAAATAATGTATACTCCTTTAAATCAAGGCATTATTTGAATGCTATTGAATGTTACTTACATATAGAAAAAGGAATATATTTACCAAATAAAGCAATGCAAAAAGCTGTTTATCTTCATGCAAATATCAGCTTGTGATTGTATACATTTATTTTAACCAAATGACACCCACTCATAACAAAACTATATGTGGAGAATCCTACACTATCTAAATAAGGTGATTTTGATTTAGGAATAATTACATCTTAAAATTAAGTTATTAAAAATTACTATGAACATTTTCTGATATAATTGCCTCTGATCTTGAAGTCAGAATATATTTCTACATTAGAATTTTACTCCTCCTATATGTCAAATAGTCCAAATAAACAAAGAGAAAACCAAACAAAAGGGAGGCTGAAATTTACAAAATAGTTGTATGTCAAATCCGTCAAATGAAAAAAAAAAGAAGTAAAAAATACATCTTGAAACAATAGGATTTAAAAGAATCCAGCTTTAGTGGAGCTGTTAAATAGATATGACTCCTGTAAAACTCTTCCTTTTCACATGACAGGACACTATTAAACTGAATGATCTGATAGGAGTTTGTACAAGACACCATTCTTGTGTATGTCTTATGTTGGGTATGGCAGAGTAAATTGCATGGCTTTTGGATAGGTTTCTTTGACGTTAATTCTGTAATGAGTGATATTATCCTTATCTACTGCACAACATGCAAACACCAACAATAGTCAATAGCTATAGGGGAAAAGTGAACTTGGAAGAATATGCCTTATCTTAATTACATCTCAATCCTTTTAGAGATTCATTTCCCCTTTTTTACACTAAGAAAATAGCTTTAGTATCAGTAACACTGTGCCACTTGTTATTCAAGCCATTTGTAAAAAGAAAAGGTAAAACAAAAGAAATGGTAACACATGTTAAACCCTGAAGATTATCCAACCTTTTTTATCTGAAAGGTGCTCTTTAATTCTGGAGATCTTCTATTATCCCTCAGCCAGAAAGGTCACAAGTGAATGGCACAAGAGACTTGCTCATCCTCCAGGCAATGAACATATTACCTGTCTTTTTCTTCTAGCCTCTACACAGCAGAAAACAGATTACTAAACTATTTTAAAGAGAAATATTTTTCTTGATCTACGTCTTGATTATTTTGGTCACTCAGTGTAATTAATCCTACATTCTATCAGTACATCCTAGCAGAAATTCACAAAGAACTGCAAAGTCACAGGATATAGGGGCATGATGTATATACTAAAATTAAAATGATGGCTGGAAGTTTTCAGCTTCTAGTTATAGAGATTTTTTGAATCAGTTAATCATCTGTGGTTTCCAGAGGCGTACATCAGATAACTTTATCCATTATAGGGTGAACAGAACAATGTATTAATTTCTTGTGCCTTCCTTAACAAGTATAAAAAAAAAATTAGGGTCATTATTTCAAAGGCTAGTATATCTAGTCTGAATTTGTATAGTCACAGTGCTCCCATAATCGAACTCTTATGAAAAGAGAGACTTTTGGAATCATTGAAGATATATTTAAGCAGTTCAGTTGCTCATGTGAAGACTGTTATCTTAGGTTTTTTTAATAGAACTTTGGCGGCAAAAAAGTGAAATTAAACTAAATTATACTCTTTGGAATTAAATAAAAGGAATGTGTTACATTAGCCAAAAAAAAAAAAAAAAAGGGTATGTTGCCCTTTCTAGGCTGAACTTCTGGTTCTGGAAATACATACTTTTAATTCTTGATATTCACCAATATATATTTATCAATGTGTGGCAATGGCTGTTCACAGAATAATGTCTTCTATTTGGCAGAGGAAGTCAAAGTTGGTACACACACCATGTACATATACTGCACAGCAGACAGCAACCAGTTCAGCATGACTTCACATGGGAAGAATGTCTCTCTCTAAATACTTATTTTTTTCCAACAAGTCGTAAGACTTTCCTCACATTTCTCCAAGTTTGCCAAATATGTAAATAAGGCATCTTTATTTTAAAGAGGAAATACTAAAGTAAAGAAATGTGAAATAGTTGCTCTCAGGTAACAGAAGCTATGTTTTCTATGACCTCAATTTCAAGAAAAGGAGGTGTGGGAATCTGATCAAAAGGCAATACTCTGACCATGTTACCAATGTGTACTCTGAACACTACGAGGACTGTAGTGTTCACAGCAAAACATAGCATGCTCTGTAGCCTATACACAGCAAAACCAAATTGATTCCTTTGGTCTTTTCAGATTCTTGTGTTCAGCTTACAAAACCTCTTCCTTATGTACATCATTTCATACCACATACTGAATGAAGATACTCATAGCCTTTTTCGCCACATTGAACCTATAATGTAACCCTGTACCATACCTTGCATCATTGTGGCTAAAGTACTGACACACAAATCAGTTTGTTGAGAGGTTGTGTAGCTGACTGTATGGTATTGTGCAGACATCCCCAGAAGCTGAGTCCTAGTTCATATCACAGAGCACTGGAAAAAAATATTTTTTCTTCTAGCCTCTACACAGCACAGTGTCCCTACATTATGCATTCATGTAGAGTTGTCAGTCATGTATTAATAGTTGTCAGTAATTATAATAGGGCAAATAGTTAAATATATTACTTTTATGTATTGATAGACAATTGAATACGATTTGTCACTGTCTAAATGCATTGCATGCATAAGCTGATCCTATTGTTGTAACTTTAGATATACTTTAATAAATATTGCTATAAAACCCAGAAATCTTCTCATTGCACTTAAATAATCTGTTATTGTATAAGAAAAGATTTTGTAGTGGTTTTAATTACTTATATGATAAATATAAAGATATATTGTAAGCATATAAGTTGTTTTTAAAAGATGAAACTGTCTCAATAATACTGTATGTAAAATGCTAATAGCAAACAGATTCCATGTATGGTTATAATCAGATATGTTTTCATGCAATGTGTGAGGCAGTTTTTTTCTTTTAATTTTATCATATCTTGCAGAGAGTTTTAATAACAACCTTTTGGGATAATATGCAGTACAGAATTTAAATGTAGTTGCCAGTATGCCGTGTTGTTAAAAAGAAAGAGATGAAAGCTTCCTCTCATATAAATATCTATTCATAGCTCGCTGCTTGTGCAAGGTAGGATTTACATAAATATACCCTCTTTAGCTGAGAGGGTTAAGTTTTATTCACCAAGAGGGAATAGAACATACTTTATTGTGGGTTATAAATGTGTAAATGTTATTAATTTTTCAGCAAATTTTCTAGGCAATGATATATTCATAATCGTTTAAAAACTGTATTTTTGACCGTACACAGAATATTTTCTTCTTTAGGTTTATTCATGTAAGCCTTTCTTAGTTCAGGGTTCAGTAAATATATGAGAGACTTTAAGCCTGAAATTACCTAAAAATTATAGTCTATCTGTCTTAGAAATCTGCTTTCCATGAGAGATTGCCTGCTCACAAGACTAATTCCTATCATCCATCTATCATTGGCTTCAATCTTCCAATGGAATAGGCTAATTCATCACTATTATTTTGATGAAATTCAGCTCTATCTATCTTTACCCTACTGACTCTATTGGGGCCAATATACTTCCTGAGGAGTATTCAGATTCACAAAATGTCTCAAAACTAATATCTCCTGGATGGAGCTTCTGTCAATTGATTCTATTAGTTCCAGTACTATTGCTCCTTGTGTGATATATAGCCACCTGTTAGGTGTTGTTAAACACTTAGCTACTGATCAGGGCTATGGTGAGACCTTATCCAATGATCAATGAAATCAAATAACCAGTGTATTTTGGGAAACAACTTCTCCTTAATTTTATCTGTATGATTTCATACCTCTAAGTGAGGTCTCAGCTTGTTTCAATCTAAGCATAACAGAAAAATTTCAAATAAATCTAAATATGGTCATGTTCTCAAAAAAATTTGTTTGACTTTTGAAAATAGCATCATACAGACACAGTGGAAGCTTCATATGAAATCTACGTTTCTATCTTTCTCCAAATCTGTGTAGAACATCAGTGTGAAATTTCACTGAGAATCAAGAGTTTTAGCAACTTGAATTGTCAGCAGAGATTCTGTTTGGTTTCTCCCAATGTATTTTCTAAGGTACATTGCTATTATTGTTGTTGTTGTCATATTAATGCTGTAAATATGAAGCTGTTACAGCAATAACTTATTTGTACACATCTACCTATGGCCTGTCTATGCTGAACCTTTTTATGCCTAGGCTAGATAGGCTAAAAACTGACAGAAAGTTATAACTTAATTTCAGTAGCACTATGCAACTTTTCTTTTCTGCTCATATTTTTCTCTTGCAGTTTTATTTTTATTTGTTCACCTTATCTTGTTTAAAACTCCTCAACACCAATGTCTATTACCACAGAACCCCAAACCAAAAACCTCCAAAACAAGAAAGTTTTGCAGAGTGGCATGAGAATTCATTTTACATTTAGACAAAATATTTGTCAGCAACTTCTCCTTCCTACGTATCTGTCACTATCCATTCTTATTTAAAACTTACCCTCCGTTAAAAAAAAGCTAATGTGAACTACAGTTAGTCATAGAGAACTATACCTAACTCAAACCCAAGACAGTATGCACAAAACCAAGACATTTCTAGTTCATGTCTCTCAATCCTTTTATCCACAGGTGTAAACCGGCATTACTATAAATATTACATAGAATACATCATACATACTACAGTCTTAACTCCTGCTTATATTACGGTCTTTACCTCCCAACACACCAGTTTTAAGCTTCATAGTATTAATTCCTCACTGAGCATTCATCTAAATGATACCTTGTTTGGAAATAAGCTAGGTAATACAAATGAATCTCTAGATTTTAAAATCTCATTCTAATAATTAGATTTGGGTGCTCTTCCTAAAATAACTCCAGGAGACTAAGCATGTTGAATTACTCTAGAATTGAGTTTAATATTCAAATATAAAATAATTTACTACACACATGATGTAGAGTTAATCTGTGTACATACTGTAAATCCAACACAGTAAGATCACAAGTGATGTACCTGTAGGTCATGGTTTAACCCGGCAGGCAGCTAAACACCACACAGCCGTTCTCTCACTCCCCCGCAGTGGGATGGGGGAGAGAATCAGAAAAAAGGTAAAACCCATGGGTTGGGATAAAGGCAATTTAATAGCACAGAAAAGGAAGGGGAAATAATAATAATGATAAAAGAATGTACAAAAAAAAGTGATGCACAATGCAATTGCTCACCCCCCGCTGACCAATGCCCAGCTCGTCCCCGAGCAGCGATCGCTGCCCCCTGGCCAGGTCCCCCCAGTTTCTGTACTGAGTATGACGCCATATGGTATGGAATAGCCCTTTGGCCAGTTTGGGTCAGCTGTCCTGGCTGTGCCCCCTCCCAGCTTCTTGTGCGCCTGGCAGAGCCTGGGGAGCTGAAAAGTCCTGTAAGCACTGCTTAGCAACAACTAAAACCTCTGTGTGTTATCAACATTATTCTCATCCTAAATCCAAAACACAGCACTATGCCAGCTACTAGGAAGAAAATTAACTCTATCCCAGCCAAAACCAGGACACTGTAATACTGGCCTGAAACAGCTGGCTTATTATTTCTTCAATGTTATCATAATTTTCAATAGTAACGGTTGGAATTCCACCTGCTGTTATTCTCTGTAGGAAAACAAGCAAACTAACAAACACAAACCCCACTTTTTTTTTTCATTTAGAAAAAATAAACAAAAGAATTAAGTGACAATTGAGCATAACATTCTTACTACTAAATATCCATAGTTATTGCTTTCTTATGAAATAACTTTGTCTAGAGCCAAATTTTTTTATTTTACTATAAAATAATTCCTACTTATGGTAAACTCACAGGAAGAATTTGGAAATTGTCTGTACTTTATATAATGAATAAGCAAAATAGGATTTGGTTTAGAATACTGGCACATTTTATCTTTTCTATTAATTTGCTATTCAGATTTGAAACCAAGAAAAGATAAAGAAGGGATTCATGCTGCTGAATTTGACTATGAATTTCTTATATGACCTGGCAGTATTTGTATGATAGAATGTGTACTGAAATACAATGAGCTTACTGAAATACATTGACTGTGAAGATAAAACAGTATAGTCTAGACTATACATAGCCTAAGGAAAGAAGTGGGCACTAATAAGACTGCAGTTATCTGATTGGAGTACATTTCTGCAGCTGAAATTTTTTCAGCTTGAAGCAGAAAAAACAACAGTTAACCCATATTTTAGATATGTGAAGCTGGAATAATTGTTTCCATTTAATAAGTAATTTGAGTTAATATTTACCTTTCACATGCATAAAATTAGTATCCTCTTTACAGTGCTTACTCTGTGAACAGTTTCTTTCACCAAGATACTTTGACATAACCTGTTATTTTACATATTTCAGGAGAATATGCACTTATAGAAAGACTATGAGTAGAAAACCGATGTTTTCTGTTTATCCTAGTTTAGCTGTCAGGCAGGCAACTATAACTAATGCCCCCAGCTTGACCTCAGCATTGCCTTTCGTAATGGAAATTGAATCTTTAAAAAAGAAAGGATGATAAAAATAGGGAAAAGAGATGAATACACTTGCATATTTGCTGCTCAAGATCTTATTCTAAATTTGGTATTCATAAAGCGGAAGAAACTGACCAGCTAAAAAGCAACCAAGTGTGCATAAGGCTCAGGCAATGTGCCACCATTATCTGTACTATTGATCTGCTATGGAGATTGAGTTCTCTAGAAATCTCCAGCTTTATTTTACTGATAATGAAAGAATTACAACAAAAGTAGGAAAGATCAAAGACTGATACTATAATCTCAGCATTATATACTTTCTACAGAATACTGAGGTACAGGTACAAAAAGGTGAATTCTACATGCGTTTTTGCTCTTGTACCATATAATCTTGTCTTTTCTCATCACGTCATATATTTATCTTAGTAATCTATGGAAGAATGATTATGTGATACTTATGCTAGCAACCTCATTCCTGTAACTTGTCTTCTGACAGAAGAGAGAGCAAAACCAAAAGATATGGTAGAGAGTTGCTTTTAGGTTAGCTTCTTCTGGAGAAAATATTTCAGTAATAGTGATATTTTTCAAGTTGCTGAACCATTTGAGAAAAATTATTTGTTTAGAAATCCAGGTAAAGAGGACATAGTAGGCTGAAACTCTTACAGAGTTACACATACATGCAAAGAATAAACAATATTAACAACACTACTTTAAAACATTTTTATTTTAGAGAAATTTATTTAATATGAAACATGCCTGGTGTCTGCAATGTGCCTGCCAAAGAATGTGATTTGTGTTGCTTCTTAAAGTTTTTTTATGCTAATGATCTATTTTGATATGTCCTTTAAATGACCTTTTATTTTTTAATTATTCAATAGATTTAATTATTGGAACATTTTTATTTTTTGAATGATTTTTAGAGCTACCTCAGGCAGTTACCTATACGTACTGTAGTTAACTGCATCAGTAATTGTACTAGTACAAATATAACTTCAGACTAGATCATTCATCAGAAGTGTTGCTGAGTATGCAATGTTCATGTTAAAAATACAAATAAAAGTTTTGCTTTCTATCTCGTGAAGTCATATTAAGATCAAAGTTCTAGTGACTCCATCACTTCCTCATCTACAATAATGATGAATTAAAATTTAAAATTTAATACCTAACTGCACCTAAAAGATTATTCTTCCTTTCTATCTTTTATGTGCTTACCATGCCACAAGTTAACTAGTGTCACCTGTGCACAGTGTGGTCTTATAACTTCAAATCTTTTTCTTTTATTAACCTCAGAAGCCTATGGTTGAAGCACACAATATGTAAAGCTGTACACATGCAAGTAGTTGCAGGACTAGAATTTAAATGTGTAAAATTGCTTAAACACTCCAAATCTTTTAGTAGCAGAATATAACAAAATAGCTTTGGAAACTTTCTCTACTACATTATTTAATATAATATTTAGAATGTTAATTTATTTCTTGAATTCTTCCACCTCACACAACAACATCAGTAAATTAAAAAGGCAGACTGATATTTTCATATATAAAAAAAGACTAAGAAAACATAATTGCCAAGAATTCTATTTCACTCTGTATTCTTGAGCTTGTCAAAAAACTTATATTCTTATTTATTTGAATTAATCTCATGTAGTCATTTTAACTACATTGTTTTTATTCAACTTGCATAGTAGTTTAATTAGTTTCTTTAATTAGTTATAATTCTATAAGCTTTACAGTCATATTCTTAGATTTTTCATTATATTGTTAGTGTCGTATAATACATAAGAATCTTATTTTATGTTATATTACAATTAAAAAATAATCATCATCCTTTTAACCAGGGACAACATTCTCACAACATTTAAAAAAGAGGAATAATAATGTAGAATAGGTACAGATCGTGGAATGCAGACGCTGAATTAGGTGGAAATTCTCATGTCTTACTCTTCTGATCATTTATTTAGAGGAAAAAAAAAGAAAAGGAAAACTAAAATATATTTTAATTAATGGCACAATTAACACCAATGACTAGATAACGAACATATACTTCCTTTTAATTGATACTGAAATGATTCTGAGGCTGAGCAGAGACTTCAGATTCAGAATCAATTCTAGCTCCAGAAAAAAAGAAGAAAAAAAACCCCTCACCAAAACAGTTCTTGAAGTGGTTAAAGTTTACATTTCAATTCATTTTCCTTCATTATTCTTGTCCCTGTTGGTTATGTTAGGGCAACGCCACAGTTTGTGCGTTGTTTGAAGGTGGCTCAGATATTGTCTTTTTTGAACCTAATTCTGAAGCGCCTAAATCTCCTCGTGAATTGGGTATGGAAACTTAACACAGTACTTTAAGAACCAGACATGTGAAAGTAAGGATTCACAGTTCCCCTTTCCTAAGCTATTTTGGGGGTTTATCTTCAAGTTTTCATTAGAAGATAGAGCTGATCAGATAAAGCAGTCATGACACGACAGTTCTTCTCTCTGCATAATAAATAGGTGTTCAAACAAGGTCCTTTTGCCTCACTCCCACTGAATTATCATCTTTGAAACAGTTTGAACTTAAGAGGACAATAATAAGCTTTACTGTCCTTAAATGAACAAAAGAACCACAGTACTCAAAGCATGTAGTAGAAACACCCACATATTCTTGAGTTTGCTGTACTACAGTCACTTGCAAGCCTTGGTCTTTTACTTTGTTCTTTTATAAGTAGAAATTCTGTGATCTGAGGGAAAAGGTTCTCTGCTTTCAGATATGACTGGGTAAAACTGGATATTGACTAGCTGCATCCTATAAGCTTCCTATTGCTGGTGGGGAAAAAAAGCATTAGGAAACATACATATATTGCATTATTAAATACCCCAGTCCTCAAGCTCTAGTTTTGATGGCCTTTTGGACTAGTTATTGAAAAAAGTTGAACAGGTGACTGGGCAGAGGGGTTCCTCTTTTCTTTTACTAAATTATTATGTGTTTGTTTTCATTCAGTATTTTTTCACAAATCCCTTCCTTAGTTATTTCAGTCCTGCTTGATTAAAGTACAGGAAATTCAAACAAGTGTTCCAAAAGCAAGGAGGACACCTCCAATTTTTTTTCTCTACCTTAAGATCAATTAAGAAGCTCCTAAGTCTACACACAAGTACTAGAGAAAATTAATTTAGAGAGACAAGGAGTTCACTTTTTTTCAACTGAGGTATTACTAGAGGTTGTGTGTTACCTTGCTGAAGGTTATTTGGGATAAATGCAACAAACAACTATGTTCTTTTATGGCACTAAGAAGCTGAAACTCTAATCTTCATTCCCTACATAACCTCATGTGAAAAAAGAAAAGCTATAAATCAGTATGCTGGTTTTGGCTGGTATAGAGTTAATTTTCCTCATAGCAGCTAGTAGGGGGCTATGGTTTGGATTTGTGCTGAAAACAGTGTTGATAATACAGAGATGTTTTAGTTACTGCTGAGCAGTGCTTACACAGAGTCAAGGCCTTTTCTGCTTCTCACCCCACCCCACCAGCGAGGAGGCTGGGGCTGCACAAGAAGCTGGGAGGGGACACGGCTGGGACAGCTGACCCCAACCGACCAAAGGGCTATTCCATACCGTATGACATCATGCTCAGTATATAAACTGGGAGAGTTGGCTGCGGGGTGGTGACTGCTGCTCGGGAACTGGCTGGGCATTGGTTGGTGGGTGGTGAGCAATTCCGTTGTGCATCACTTATTTTGCATATGCTTTTATCATTAGTATTATTATTATCATTATTATCCCTTCCTTTTCTGTCCTATTAAACTGTCATTATCTCAGCCCACAGGTTTTACTTTATTTTTTATCCCGATTTTCTCCCCCATCCCACTGAGTGGGGGCAGTGAGCAAATGGCTGTGTGGTGTTTAGCTGCCTGCTGGGTTAAACCTCAACAAATAGTTTACATAGTTTAGTAACAGTTTAAATAATCAAGGAGTTGACTATGGCTTTTTCTATAAAGTATTTAAATACACTGAAAAAAGCCAAACAAACCCAAATCTCAGAATGAGTACAGAAACAGACTCATCAGAACACAGATTAGTAGACTACTATTACCTATCTCTTGTTAAATGATACATTGGTGTTCGGGCACTGTTTGGGCTATGTGTTTCTGATACACATTTGCTACATATTGCAAATATGTCACAACTTCAAATATAAGCTCTTTTTTATTATTTCTCCTGAAACAGACAAAAAATTGGTGGTCATCTTATACACAAAGCCTCAAAATTGAGAATGAGTTAATCTTCCATCAGCAAGGTTCAAGTAGTTACCATTCACTCCTTGTATTAATGTGTGTGCATTTTATGTGTGTAAGTGAATAGGATGGAGGAGACAAGAAAGCTGTGTGGAATCTAAATGGTGATTTTTCATAAGTAGAGAGTGCTTACAGAGTGCTTACAAAAGTGCTTCAGTTCCCATTTCCCTTCACCCAAAGTATGTCATAATATAAGGTACCTATGCCAGCATCTATGCCAGCATGGGTCCTCTGTTGGGACATCAGCCAATTTCAGTGAGTTGAAATAGGAAGATGGGAGCAACCTGTCATTCTTTCTGTATCTCTTTTCACTAACATACATATCATAACATACATAATGTCACTTAATCAAGAGACCTTGTTGGTCACAAACTCAATTCAATTTACAAGCAGTTAAACATTTCCATAACCTTTATCTAAACACTAAGAAATGTCTTAACATTATAACCAGGTGTCTATCTTACTTCACTGTGCTAAAGCATTTGAGACCTTAGAGCACTGTGTTAACACCTTAATTGTAATTGACAAGGCAATTTCCTGGTTGGCATTGTGTAAAACAGACAGAGAGCACCAGCCATGAACTTTTAACTGCCGTGTTAATTCTTGTAATTATAACTGGCAGCATAATTAGCTAGAATATTGCCCCACAAAAGTGTCTTGTATTATTGTTACTGTCCCACCATAGCAAAGGTTTATTTTTTTTCATTCAGTTTAATCAGTAAAACATATTCTTCAAGTTTCTCAGATAATACAGGGTTTTGTTATTCACTGTGCCACATTTAAGCCTGTTTTTACCATATTCCATTATGGTATATATTCCAATATCCCCATTTCCCCATTGTTGTCTTTTTAAAAACTAAAGAGTTTCAGAACCAAGAATAAACTAACTTAAACACCCAAATTCAACACCAGCTTTAGCAAAAATACTGTCTAGTTTAGCATTTATACTAATTACATGTTATCACTGTTTTCATTAATCAGAACAAGACAATGAAATTAATAAATTTAGCTATTTTAAATTTAATTTTAAGGACAGGTGTAAATACATTGAAACTCTAACTAGCTTCAGTAATTAAAATCCTTATTACTTTGCCTGAGTAACTAGTCTATGTGATGTAAAGACAGGAAATCTACCCCTTAGGACAGTGATTGCTTTGAATTTAGTTATTCCCAAAGCATTAAAGTAGCTTTAGATTTAAAGCAGTCTCCATAGCTACAACGTACCTGCAAAGTCCTTGTCTCTTTGCCAACCTCCTTTGTTTTCTGGGTTTCATTATCCTTTACATCAGGATGAAGCTCACTGTAAGCTCTGCCACCACATCTGCCAGTATGTGAAGCAATTTTAGCAGTTGTACTTCAAGATATTCCAGAACAATGATAAAATATGTCTATAGGAATCATATCCTTAAGTTCTTACTCAGTTTTCACTCAACCTTTACTCAAACTCCTATAGGTTTGTAATCACTCTAGGATTTGGCCAAATGTGCAAACAACATAAATTGGTTTGGTTCTTTTCTTCAAATGTTTACCTATCTTGATTAAAAATTGATCTTACAGTACATAGCATGGCTTAGACTTTATAGATCTCCCTCTCACTATGGACAATATTTGAACTTCTATATCAGAAGAGTTTTGAAGGATGAAGGATTTTAATATAAATTCTTTCTGATTGACAGTTTGACAAGAAATATCAGTATTGTGGACATTTAAGAAAACTGTCATATAAGCTATCTTTCTGTCAAGATAAACAATGGTGATTTTAAAAAGAAGGTCACTTATTATGATTTTTGGAATTAAAACTCATCCAGCAGTGCACCTAATCCACCATGTACGATGAAAGGAATTTATTGCTGCTTCTCAGTATTGAAAAAGAAAAAGTTCATGCTGTCATTGATTGACCTTTAAAAAGAAAAATGTAGCTGGCTTATGGGTAAAAGCATTTCTTTCCCCCTCACTTTCTCCATTAGGGTTCACTGCATAGTTGCACAACACTTTTTAAAGTCTGCCAGCATAAATCAAATGTTCAGTTGTCACAAGAGCACAATGATCTGATTGTATAAACCCTTGATTAACAGTAATGCTTCATAATCATTAATTTCAGATGAAGCAGTCAAGAAGTGCATGTGGTAGCCTACTAACCATCTGTATTTTGTCTAAATGATTCCAGGCATGGCTGTGGAAGATTACTACAGCAGCTAAGGTGCACTTTCTTTCCTTTTTCTTTTTTTTTCTTTTTCCTAATCACAAAATAAATCATCTATTACACTTTTAACAAGTTATCAGTATGTTCCTGATCTTTCACTTGAGAAGGAAGCATACGTACCTAGAAAATAAAGATTGATTACCAGATTACCTGAAAAATGATCAAAGTCATAATTAATCTATCAGTTCTAGTTGTGCATGATTACTTATTGAAATTTGACACCAACTTTTATTACTTCGTCTTCCACTTGGAAGCAGTATCTTTTCTATTTCACTTATGCTTTTTTGAGTCATCTGTGATGTTGTATTTTTATATTGAATTTCAACAAAATAATTCAATGCACTTCATGCATAGCAGTCTTTCTTTTACAGTATTAGAGGAGTATAAATCAACTTGTCCTGAAGGCAAGAGGTATCTCTTTTGCAGGAACACAGTGCTAATCAGTGAAATTCACTCTTTAGGTAGAAAAATATGCTGCAGGACAGGTAGAAATGTTAAAATGTCATGATAGTATGTCTGCCATCACATTCAGTGAGAAAAAGAGCAAAGTTTATCATTAAATGAATTAGAAACATATCTCTGACATTTTTTTTAATGAATAGAAAAGTATTTTTGTTATTTTGCTAAATATGCAAAGCGTCTGTTTCCATATATTTCTTGGCATGTATTGTGTCCAAAGCTAATTGTACTGTGTCATGGTTTAGCTTCAGTCGGCAATTAAGCACCACACAGCCGCTCACTCACCCTCCCCCCCGGTGGGATGGGGGAGAGAATCAGAAGAGCAAAAATAAGAAAACTTGTGGGCTGAGATAAAAACAGTTTAATAATTGGAAAAATATAGATATATAATAATAATAATAAATTGTAATGAAAAGGAAAACAACAAGAGAGCAAATGGGGAACAAAACCCAGAAAAAAACCCAAGTGATACAACCCCCGCCGACCGATGTCCAGCCAGTCCCCGAGCAGCGATCGCTGCCCCCCGGCCAACTCCCCCCAGTTTCTATACTGAGTATGACGTCATATGGTATGGAATAGCCCTTTGGCCAGTTGGGGTCAGCTGTCCTGGCTGTGCCCCCTCCCAGCTTCTTGTGCACCTGGCAGAGCATGGGAAGCTGAAAAGTCCTCGACCAGTGTAAGCACTATTTAGCAACAGCTAACACATCAGTGTGTTATCAACATTATTCTCATCCTAAATCCAAAACACAGCACTATGCCAGCTACTAGGAAGAAAATTAACTCTATCCCAGCCGAAACCAGGACATACTGGAACCATTAGTGGAAAATTAATGGATAGATTGCTCTTCTGAAGACATAAAAAAAAGAGTATTCCATCTAGAAACTTGTATTAATTAAATAGAAAACAATATCAGAACTGAATTTTGCAGAAATTACTTCTGTCTTGAACATAAAAATGTGTATTTGCGAAGTAACACACAAATTATAATTGTATTTGCCGAGTGATGCACAAACAGGCCACAGCTCACCCAAAGTCAGAACAATTGTAAATAAGTTTTACAAATAAAAATATAGTTCACAAATTCTAACATAGAAAAACAAGTGTGAGAGAGAAAAGTTTTCTCTAACTACTAATTGTATACTTTAGTAAACTTGGTGGTTGTGAATTGCCTGTAAAGCTGAGGCTGATGAGGCAAAATCTGTTCCTATAATTTTAATCTTTTTTTTAATCATTCTTAGAGAAATAAAAACTTTTAAAAGGGCTACTTTTCTATGGCTTGCAAGACTCCTCTTTATCATAACCAAGTGGAGGTCAGCCAGGGGACCTTTTCTACTTAAAAGATTTTTCTCTGGTTCTTGATGGAAGTTGTGAACTAGGTTTATTAACAAAGGTGGTAACATCTACAGTTCTACACAACGATTTATAATTTCCAGATAAACCTTACTCAAAATTATCTTATTATTGTATGAAGTTATTAATGTGGAATGGCTTCTGAAATGTTTCAAGAAATAAACTGTTCAGTATTCAATATTTACTCATGTTTTCTGTTTCTGACAGCTCGAACTTCACAATATTAATACTCGAAAAACTAAACAAAGATGGTCCTTTTTACATTTGGAATTATTTTTTTTTTCTGTGTTGTAAGAAAAATTTTATTCAGACTTTCAAAGGTATTATTATCCAGAATATTTTAAAATAGACTACAGTAAGCTTTACATAAGCAATTTGAAAAATATATGCAAGTAGAAAATTTATTTTTGTGAATGTAATTCTCCTATTTGTTTCATGAAATGCTTTGTATTTATTTCTCTAGCTTGCAAACTAAACCTGGAACTATAAAGGTAATCTAGTTTGTCCTGTTTCTGAATAATTATTAGTAATAAGGATTAGTTGTTTTTTTCTGTCTTCACACCCACTTGTTCTGTCACATGTATTGTGCTTGCTGTCTTCATTTACTGGTAGTTAATAAGGAAATCACTTAAGAATGGACTTTGAAATTTCCATTATTGTTTTTTTAAGCAATACTGTCAAGATTCCAGTAATTCATTTAAACAGTATAAGTAATCTGAAGAAGAACCTCAGTGGAAAATGAAGATTACTGAATACATTGATTCAATTTCCTGGCAGTTAGTAATTTGTTTTCACTGAAAATTAAGTTGAAATACAGCTAGAAATATATAAATTTATCAGGTAAATTGCTAACTGTCTTAGGTAGGAATCACATATGTGAACGAAATTGAATTAGCTTATCAAAACCATTTTATTTTAAGATTTATAGTAATATACATTATACTGAACCACTTGTGTTTCAGCTCTTAGCTTATCTGCAGTCAAAAAATTTGAGACAGAATTGCCTTGGTGTGATTTTAAGTTAGCCGGTTATGTTTACTTTTCTTGTGTTATTTTATTTGATAACATTTACAAGTAGAAAAGAAACAAGAGTGTTTAAGATAATTGGAGGATAATAACACCAAATATATTTTTTTTTAAATCAGAAGGAATTAACAAAGTGCAGAATTATAAAAAAGGCTTGACAGTAGAGAGGATGTACAGCTATAGCTATTTCCATGAAAGACATTGAGTTTTCAAATGTTCATCACAATGTGATAAATGTACTTTGGAAGACAATAAATAAGGAAGAAGATAGCCTTACAACACTATTTAAATAAGACAATTTGTATTTTTCATTTTTTTAGTGTTTACTGGATTCCTGTATTCCACTTGAACTTTTACTTAAATGGATATAACAGCACCTACTTGGAAAGGTGGTCCAAAAATTTCTAACTAAGAAACTTTGTTTAAAGAATAGCTGTTCTTCCTCCAGATGTTTAAATTTTATGTATGTACACACAGACACAAGCATATTTGTATGTGAAGTTGACTTCACCTGGGAGAATTAATTGTTATCTAATGGTGAGGGACTTGTACTGTAGAAAAATAAAAGACCGAATTAAAAAAAATCTGTATTAGTAGAGCATGCACACTGCACAGTAATTATTATGCTACAGTTCAGATTTGTTTGGATATCTATACCTGGCTAGACTTGCTCAGACTTGCAAACACTATACAAATGATCTTACTGACTTACTTGTGGCAGTAGGTCAAGTATCTAAAGATTGAAAGGATACAAGGGATGAATTTGACCCTCACACTCAATATTGTTATATATATAGATACTTTAGAGATCAATATGGCAAACAGAGAAGTCTTATGGCATCCCAGTGTACAAATTGCTAGTACAACATTGTACACCAAGTGCACCCCTTGTTCATATGCACTTTTATAGAGCACTTATTTCATAAGTATGTTTAATCAAGTTATTTTTTTATCTCATGAACTCTGGCTGGTAAAAATAAAAAGCACATCCTTTGCAATGGTTCAGGTCCCTGTAAAAAAACACGGAAGTGTCAATATAAATACATCTTGTCAAACAAATAGCTTTACAGATCAGGTCTGTGGGTTAATTGCAGAGAACCAGGTGGAATGAATGTTACTTCCACCAATGACCAAAAAATATTCCATGAACTCCAGTGGGAGGTATTCTGAGTAACTATGTTTATCTGAACAAATATACAAGTTTGGTATAAAGATTAAGATTCTGATGTGGAATAGTAATTTATTCCAAGAGTAATTACACTAAAATCAGTAGGAGTCAGACACCTGTTTTTCAACATATCAGAAACTGGCTTCTGCAATCCATCACTAGCATATTTTTTGTTACACTGGTACACTGTCTCAGCCCTGGGTAAGGACTACATACTCACATCATATGAGATTTTCACTATGGAAATGAACTACTTGAATATGCATTTTTGAGAGGGGAATTAGTTTAATTGTTTACACAAATTCAGTAATTACATTTTCTTTCCATCAAATCTTTTCCAGTGTTTGTCAATCATTTTTCAAACCCATTTTGATTCTCCCACTCCAGCTCTGGAACTTCATTTAATTTTTTCTGTCTGCACTTTCCCTGCAACTTTGTCTCTTGTTTTATTGTTTCTTCTGGCTCTGTTGATTTTATTTTGAGAAAATAATATATCAGACTTACTGTGTATGCCTATGTGTTAGGGAAGATGTGAGTTGTGTACTGCCTAGGGCCTGCGCAGCTAGCAATAAATAAATAAATAAAACTCAACTGATAAGTGAGATAAGTGTGAAGGTATTGCAACTTTTAGAAGTTGTAGTAACTATTTTTGATGCTGATAGCAGCTGTTTTTTGGGTTTGGGAGCATGACAGAGAAGTTCTTATGTTTCTTGTAAGTTTTTTTTTCTCCACTGTAGCCAGTAACAAAGGGAAATTGTCTTTCCTTCAGCATGTTAAAACATGATGTCTGACAAACACACAGATGTGTGCACATACGTGTGAGTTGTTAGTCACCTTTAGATCCTTGGGTTGGAAATGTTTGGTCCAGTTACCTGGGCAGACTGCAACATTGGTTGCCAGGGTCTTCAGTGCGACTCCTCCAGACAGCAACAGTTTACTATCTGTGTTACAGTCACTTCAACCCACAGCAGTCACTGCTGACTGTTGTTCTTCTGGTGGAGTTGGAGTTTCTGTTGTTATTGATATATGCTATTTTTAATTTCCTGAAAGAAAAAAAAGAATAATTATTATAGTTCAGGAGATTTTTCATGTAAAGTACTGAATACTTAACAATATTACATTTATTAATTACCAGGTTATTAAATGGATTATAACAAAGACCAAATTTACAGGTTGTTCTAAATTATGTGAAAAAGGTACTTATGTGAAAACTGATCAAACATCTGTGTTTAGTACTTTAACGCTACTGCCTATATCCAGCTGCAAAATAATGAAAGTAGTAGTAGTAGTAGTAGTAGTAGTAGTAGTAGTAGTAATAATAATAATAATAATAATAGTAATAATAATAAACAACTTCTTCAGGTTTGGAAACTAAACTAACAAAGTGAAATCATTTCTGCATGATGGGGCTACAAGATGTAGAAGAAGATCTGTTCCAAGGGTGTCTTATTCCTTTGAGTACAGAGCAATAAAGTATTGGGAAACTATCTCCTGATGTTACTCTAGTGTAACCATTGATAAAAAATAAGTGACTTTAAGAACTGATGGATTAATCCCTAAATAGTTTCTTTATTAACCTATTATTCTAGTATTTTTATGGGGTACGTATGCTGAAATAAGCTATTGCAGTAGCTATTTCATTCTGCCCTTGGTTTGTTTAGGTTAACCTAAAAATAACTTTATAAGGAAGTCATAATTCATGGTGTAAATTATATGCTATAATTTCTATCACAGCTCTCTTAGATAAACATATGTGAACAATTTAAATAATGAGTAGTATCTACAGAAAAAAAGTTGTTGTAGCTTTACAATATGCCTGACTTTCTGTCCTGGTGTGAATACTTAGATATCAAAAAAGCAGTTTATTCCAGGACCACATCCTTCAATTCTAGCTGATTCAGATTTTAGGCTTGGATGTGTCTCAGTCCCAGTGATGCATAAAGTGCCATTGTTTGAGAATATACACAGTTCTCCTTACTAGCTTGCATCCCCAAATAAATTAATTCTTTGAGTTTGACATTAGTATGCCTGAACATAGTGAGGTCGAGGTACAGTTTTAACCCAGAAAAGGAGCATAGGAGTTAGGCCACAAAACAGTACAACAATACTCAAAATGATTTAATGAAAGGCAAGACCCCACAACGGCAGGAAAAGAGAACGGATACAGAGGTTGTCTGCCTATACAGCTGTTTCTGCTGGTACTATAGCTCTATACTGACTTTGGTAGTTACCTCAGAGATTGTCTTTTGTTCTTGCTTCAGCTCATACGGGATTGACTCTTGGTCATATTCCTAAAGTCTGCTATTTGGAAGGATTTTGGAAACAACAATTTTTGCTTAAACTGTCATCCAACAGGAATAAACAACGGACTTCTCTGACACAGCCATCTCACTCCAACTGCTCTGTTGCAAATTTAAACTGTGACCACATTGGAAGGCTCTGGGTAAGTGCCCAGAGTTGGCACAATTCACCCACTCCTTTTTGCTTTTCTTACAATGAAAACATCTCTTTGCACTCAGTGAGCACTGCTGGTAATTCTGACAATGCTCAAACTGCAGCAACATTTACCTTATCTGGTAAAACAATGATATCTGCAAAAAGCTCTGTAGAGCTTGGATTCATTGAACCTTTCTTCATCTGAGACCATAAGGGGAGAGGTCCAGCTGATGTGTTAGCAGTTACCTATCCCATTTCTCCCACGTGTTAGCTGGTCCAGAGTTAGGACTCTGGTCAGCATTCTCCTCTTTGGATAACTGATTTGACAGAAAGAGATGAGCACCTACTGGTGGGATTTTATCATCCCTGTAGGCTCAGACGTTGGCCTACTTCGAATAAATGTTTGTGTTTCAGCCTGATTTTGAAAAAGTTTGCACAAGAGCCCTACATATGAAAATGGGGAAGAATGTGACATAAAGAGTAGAATATATTTTTTTCCCCTTTTTTTCTGTCTCATATGAATTCAGTAGTTAGATAGCTACAATTTATGTTTAATCATTTATTTAGCAAAATTAGGAAACAGCTTCAGGAAATTATATTACAAAGAGGATTCAATGCATGTGTTCAGCTTTGCAATAATTACTTTAATTAAAGAAGCAAAAGGTAGCACCTCTGCCTTCATCTAAGTTCTGTAAAAAGAGTTTTTAATAAAGGAAACCTATGAGCTCAGGTCATGATCATGGACAGAGAGACCAGCTGGTTGTAGTGACTGCACATACAGAGAGTAACCACTTGGATAATTTTATTGTTTCTTGTTTAGATCTGATACTTATTTTGTAAATGACCATGAACCCTGAAACATGGCTTGAACTAGTCTTCCAAAACACTGAATCTCCTAATTGAATTAACATTGGTAGGCATCTACTGACCACCTGAAAACTCAGGAAATTAAGGATTAGTATGCTTGCATTTGAAGGCCTGTGTGAAGAACTGATGCCTGTTCTCTTGAGTGACCAAATGACCTTCAGAAGCTTCATTGTGGCATTGGAGAGGATTACCATTGCTCTGTGGAGTTTGTAAACTATCACTTGATCTGCAGTGATGTTAGGGGAAAGCATGTACCTTTCAGATCTGTTTATCTCTGAGGTAATACCATCCTCTAAGCCCTCTAGTCCTCCATGATCTATACCTATGGTATTCCCTCTAGGCAGCCTAGAATGACTTTCCCAGCTGTATGGAGTAGTAGAGACTACTAAACAAGGCCATTAATTAGAGATTATATTACTCTCTGATCTTTTAGTTACTTCTCAACTACTGTAACTTCTGCTGAAAATGAAGAAAAAACCCAACAGCTGAGCAATGCAAAAAGCACAGGATGGTCCTTTGGAAAAGCCCATACGTCCCTGTCTTTGTGGGGAACATGGACAAGGAAGGAGTCTGTTTGTACAAGCATCATTCCTTCATTTCAGTATGTCCTAATGATGGTCATCTCTTGACCAGCAGAAACTGCTTGCTGCATTAGTCAATATGTGTTGCATGCTTAAACCTTTTCTCTTTTTCTTTCCCTATCTCTCCCAACCACATAAGCTATGTTCCTGACCATACTGGAGGTGTGCTCTGATGTTATGTCCTTTTGGATTTTCTTCTGGGAGCTTTCCAGTGTCTAATGGTTCATGTTTGTAAGTATTTGCCTGAGTAGCCAAAGAATACTTATACACAGTATCAGCCATGATCTCATAGGGATTATCATAGTCCACTAGATTTAACTTTGGGGCTTTTTGTAGTGAGTAAAGTAAAATATATGGACTTTACACACAGCATTTAAGGTTAAGGAAGCTTCAGGATTTGCCTTCTGGAGGACAAGGTGCAATAAGGAGAGATCTGGCACAGATTTTGTCCTCATTCATTTTACAGGTGAAAACTCACCCTAATTCCTTGTTTCTTAGTGAGGAATATATTCAGCTTGCCGTTGACTGAAACCCAGGGATGAAGTAATGGGGTGAAAAACTGGTACTTGAGGACACTGGTCCAAAGGGCAAGTAGTTAATAATCTTCTGTGATATTTTTCCTATATGAATAAATGAGTAGCTGTCCCCTTCTGCTTGACTTTAGAGAAAAGGAACAGGTCCTCCATTCCTTCAATCAAAGGATTCTGTAGAGTCATAACAGAGATTGTCAGCATGACCCCAAAACAGCTGGATCATAACTGGTTCTGGAGGAACAAGGTAATTCAGACATTTTTCAGGGGCAACTCAAGACACCTGAGCTCAGCTAAATCGGCTGAGGAGAAAAAGCAACAACCGGACAAGTATTTTCACTATCTGTGAAAGAGTGGTTGCAACAATGGCTAATGATGCTGAAAATTGAATTACTCTGTGTAGATATGTAGAAGTGCAGTACAGAAAACATTGTATGCACACTTCCAAGGTGCCTAATGTGTCTTCATCCTAACTTTGTGAATGACAAGCTGTACAGTCTTCATCATCTCCCAGTTTGTATTTACTGAAGCAGCAAAAAAATTGATTGCCATTGACCATGGCAGTTTTTCATAGACTTCATTTCAGGTAGGCAGGTGAAGAATATCATTGGATAGCTTTGATCTACAGAAGCTTGGATTTATTATTGTTCTGGGCACACTGAAACCCTCCCCCCCCGCTGCCCCCTTTATTTCCCTTTTTTCTTCAAACTGTTGGTGCTGTGGCTAGAGTCTGGTATATTGGTAGGCAAACATTTACTTATGTCTTGGAGTCTGTTTCCTATTTTAAGGGAGAAATTACCCAAAGCACTGGATCAATACCTACAATTCCTAGCTTTGAAGAAATAAGTATAAATGAATATTGAAACTGGAATAAGACCAAACTCAGTTCCAGACTGCCAAAGAGATATCAGAAGGCAATAATCTTCAGTCAATTAACACTGTTAATCTACTTTACAGTAAGCTACATAAACATGAAAGGTTAAGATGCGTCGTCAATCTTGCATTCTCACACAATATTACAGTATTAAATTTCAGTACTACACATGTTGTGGTTTAACCTGGCAGGCAGCTAAACACCACACAGCCATTCGCTCACTCCCTCCCCTCAGCAGGATGGGGCAGAGAATCGGGGAAAAAAAGCTAAAGTAAAATTTGTGGGTTGAGAAAAAGACAGTTTAATACAACAGAAAAGGAAGGGAAAATAATAACAAAAATAATAATAAGAATAATAATGATGAAAGAATATACAAAATAAGTGATGCACAATGCAATTGCTCACCACATGCCGACGGATGCCCAGCCAGTTCCGGGAATTCCCCATCCTCCCGCAATAACCACCAAGTGCACCCAGGTCCTTGAGCAAAAGCAATCCCATGGATGGGTTTGCCTTTGCCTGGGGCAGGAATAACCCAGACTGTCTTCCCCAGCATGCTTTTTATGTGCACTGCAGGGACTTTATCCCCTTCTACAGTACATAAAAGTTCTGATTGGGCAGGGCCAGCTCAATTGGCAGATCCCCTAGTGCTGACTAACCAGGCGGCCTTTGCTAGATGTGTATCCCAATGTTTGGATGTCCCACCACCCATTGCTCTCAGGGTAGTCTTTAACAGTCCATTGTATCGTTTGATTTTCCTGGAGTCTGGTACATGATAGGGGATGTGATACACCCACTCAATGACATGCTCTTTGGCCCAGGTGTCTATGAGGTTGATTCAGAAATGAGTCCCGATGTCTGACTCAGTTCTTTCTGGGGTTTCATGTTGCCATAGGACTTGCTTTTCAAGGCCCAGGATAGTATTCTGGGCAGTGGCATGGGGCACAGGATATGTTTCCAGCCCTGTGGTGGTTGCTTCCACCATGCTGAGCACATGGCGCTTGCCTTCGTGGGTTTGTGGGAGAGTGATATAATCAATCTTGCCAGGCCTCCCCATATCGATATTTTAGCCATCGCCCTCCATACCAGAGAGGCTTTAACCGCTTGGCTTGCTTGATTGCAGCACATGTTTCACATTCATGGATAACCTGTGCAATAGTGTCCATGGTCAAGTCCACCCCTCCATCACGAGCCCATCTATATGTTGCATCTCTGCCTTGATGGCCTGAGGTGTCATGGGCCCACTGAGCCATAAATAATTCACCCTTATGTTGCCAGTCCAGATCCACTTAAGCCACTTCCATCTTAGCAGCCTGATCCACCTGCTGGTTGTTTTGATGTTCCTCGGTGGCCCAGCCCTTGGGTACGTGAGCATCTACGTGACGTACTTTAACAACCAGGTTCTCTATCCGGGCAGCAATATCTTGCCACAATGCGGCAGCCCAGATGGGTTTGCCTCTGCACTGCCAGTTACTCTGCTTCCATTGCTGTAACCACCCCCACAGGGCATTTCCCACCATCCATGAGTCAGTATAGAGATGGAGCACTGACCATTTTTCTCTTTCAGCAATATCCAAAGCCAGCTGGATGGCTTTCACCTCTGCAAACTGACTTGATTCCCCTTCTCTTTCAGCAGTTTCTGAGACTTGTCATACAGGACTCCATAGAGCAGCCTTCCACCTCCGATGGTTTCCCACAAGACAACAGGACCCATCAGTGAGGAGGGCATATTGCTTCTCATTTTCTGGCAGTTTATTGTATAGTGGGGACTCTTAAGCACACATCACCTCCTCTTCTAGTGACATTCTGAAATCTTTGCGTTCTGGCCAGTGCATGATCATTTCCAAGATCCCTGGGCGACTAGGGTTTCCTGTTTGAGCCTGTTCTGTGACCACTGCAACCCACCTACTCCACGTTGCATCAGTTGCATGATGTGTAAGAAAAGGAAAGAAAAGGAAGGGAAAACAAGAAGAACAAGAAGAACAAGAAGAACAAGAAGAAGAACAAGAACAAGAACAACAACAACAGCAACAACAACAACAACAACAATAATAATAATAATAATGTGATGCACAATGTAATTGCTCACCACCTGCCGACTGATGCCTGGCCAGTTTTGAAGCAGTGGTCACTGCCCCCCAGGCAACTCCCCCCAGTTTCTATACTGAGCATGATGTCATATGGTATGGCATAGCCCTTTGGCCAGTTTGGGTCAGCTGTCCTGGCTGTGCCCCCTCCCAGCTTTTCGCTGGCAGGGCATGAGAAGCTGAAAAGTCCTTGACTAGGGTAAGCACTGCTTAGCAACAACTAAAACATCAGTGTGTTATCAATATTATTCTCGTCCTAAATCCAAAACACAGCACTATACCATCTACTAGGAAGAAAATTAACTCTATCCCAGCCAAAACCAGGACAACATATTATTAAATATCGTGTTTTCTCAATGCAGAATTTTTTTCCCATAAAATGCAATAAATATAAGAAACCGGAAGTCATTATTCAGAGATAAGCAAGACTGTTATACTCACCAGTGAACCCAGGAGCAAAAAGCAGAAGATCACAATGGATTTCAGTGCCCTTAGTCTTGACCTTCTTGTAAGACAAGCTCTCTTCTCACTTTAAGGTGAATTGCAGGCCCTTCAAATTTCTTGTCCAAAAATTGTCTTGACATAGTTTACTAGAAGATTGGTGACAACAGTGTATAAAATATTTATTTAATGTGGAATTTGAAGACTGATGCATCGATAAAGCAAGCCATGATAACATCAACTTTAGAAAGAAACAGACAACCTGTTAATTGAACTTTGCTTAAAATAATGAAAACCTCTCCACATTTTATTGTAAGAAAGGTTAATGAACTGATAAGGTCCTTTACATTAGAACTGCAGAAACTAGAGCATAGCTCCTTATGGTGTAATATAGCCTTTCATGCAAAATAAGACTAATTCTGATTCCTTAACTGTTTTACAATGACTGTAAAAACCTTATGTGATGTATGGCCAACTTTACTCTGTAGCAAGGACTATGGATCTGACTCTGCACTCAGTTTCCTTGAAATAAATCAGGAAAAATATCATTCAAGCTACATCAGTTTCACTAGTCAGCCAGCACTGTGCATTCTGGCTCAGCTCAGAAAGAGGCTTCAGTTTTACAAATCATAACAGATTATAAAAGGCACAGTAAGTGAATGGTCAATCTAGCAGCATTACCTCTTACATGAAAAATACTCACAAAGTCAAATATTATTAGAGAGCAAGGCAGGTTCTAAATGTGAATTTTGCCAGAATCTTCTGGTTCTATAAATATTCAGTACCTTATTGTTGTTAGTAATGTATTGGTAGTGTTAAACTTAACATTTGCTCAATTCTTTCTTCCTCAATTCTTTAGCTTTCTCACTACTCATTAAATAGTATTTGAATACCTCTCTTTTAGCATTTTCTTTTGCAAATAGCATGACACAATGTAGAACTTTCTTGCCACTCTAATCAATGAGATGCAGGGTATTTTACCAGCACAAAGAAAACCTACTTTAAATTGAGAATTATTGTTAGCCTCTTCATCCTTACTGTTGAACTGTGCAGGCCCTTATCACATTAGTACTGCACAGACTAGAAGAAGGGTAATTGCATCATCAGTCTCTCTTGGTCCCTGCCTCAGCCCTTTTAACATGCTCATCCTTTCCATTACTTCATGATTTCATTTAATATTCTCCTGGGTTAGAATCATATCAGCAGCAAGAACATGCTGAATTAACAATTGCTGTATGCTCTACTGTAGAATTTCTTTCCTGTGGATTAAAGGGAAATTGACATTTTTTTTAATAAACACTGTCCTTTTGAACTTTTATGTCCAAATAGATGGATATTGAATTTTTATTTTAGAGGTGAATTTGAAATATAAACAGGTAACATAATGCTGTCTTAATAAAATTACAAAGCATGACTGTCTATATAGTATAATCCTTTAGGTACCTTGTGTGCTTGCATTCCCTTCAGAGAGTTAAAGCTATTTAAAGGCCTCAATATTGTGCAGTTGCATGCATGCATGTTATATCTTTTTTGTTTTCTTCTATTACATTTTTTTTGAGTGGACAGACAATGCAGTTGCTGAAAATGAGAAATGCTGGTTCTTGCTTCCAAATTTACATTGGCAACAGATGGAATCCCTGCTTTTCATAATTTCAAGGGGCACAGTACATGTAAATGTAGGGAAGCTTGTTATTAATTGATGCAAATCTTCCCTTTTTAATTACATCAAGTCTATTTTCAGGTGTCTATGCCTTAGATAATAATAATAAAAACCACAGAAACATAAATAAAAAAAGATAAAATTGATTAAAAAAAGACATATGAGAGCTGGCAGAGATCGCAAGTGATATGTTATTTTTATCTCAAATGTCTCTTGCTCCCTAATGGTGTATAAGTGTCTCTGTATAGACAGACATAGATATTATTTAAAATACAAAAGTTCTGTGTCTGTAGGTACAAAGCCTTACACAGGCACAGTCCCCTCGATAATTACAGGCAAGAAAATGAACATCCAGATTTTAATGATAAAAATAATACTTTCATTCAAGTCCTCTCAAAGGTCAAGATGCTGTCACTACTATTCATAAAAAGAGTTTGAATAGTCTTATTTCAATAATGGGACTACTTACAGAACTGTGTAGTGTCTGCAAGAGGGGAAGAAAGAAATCTATCTAAAAGACCTTTAGAAATGTTTGTTGTTGGGATAATCCAGTTCTCCAATTTCATGACATTTGTCTGAACTTGGTACTCAGGCAAGATGAAACTGTTTTCTAAAAAGCCCAGACAATGCCTTTGGAACCAGTTCAAGTTCCTACTTTGCTTGGAATGCTATATATTTCTTTCACTACTCTGATGCTGTCCTTCCATGTTATAACTTGTAGTTGCAGCATTATTTCTTCAGAGAGTGATGGAGGGAGCAGGGTGGAGGTAGGAGCCAGACATTGCTGCATGAATCTTAAGGGAACACATTACTTCAGGGAGGAATCCCTGAAGACCTAATGATTCCTTAGCCAGACTTTTTTTCTTTAGCTTCACAATTTCTCTTTTGGGAGAAAGAGGGAGTATGTAGCAGGAGGTAGTAGGACAATACTCTAGGGAGTCATGTCACCAAGGAGAAAGCCAAGGAAAGCATAAATGTGTTGTGAGTTGAGATTGCTGGCAACTAATACCAATGATTTTTAGATCCATTTACTGACAAGCTGAATTACTTTAAAGAGGAATGTGCATTGCAGTTGGGAGGAAAGATGTATAGAAGAAAACTTTATACTCATATTCTCAAAGCAGTAATTTTTATTTTTAGAGAATGACTACAAAATAACCAATCTAATATCATTTGAACTGCTTTATGTTCACACGAACACAACTAAGAATACAACTGATCCAGAATTTTTGAAGTGCATTTTCATTCTTTTCCTCAGCCATGTCTTTCATTTTATTATATTTTACTCAGAGATAGTACTTTTAACCTTATTGCTTATTAATTGTGTAATTTTAAAATAGCTTGAAGATTACACAGAAAGATCTCTCCCTAAGCCTAAGTTTATATGATATTTTGAACATATAGATTTGATGATTGAACTTGAACATTTTAGTTTAATACTACATCAAACCAGCTTAGATTTTGCAAAACTTCCTTCCAGCTATTTTACCAAGAAACATAGTAAAACAATCAATTTTGTATCAAAGAACTATGAAGGTAAATAATCCAAGAAACTGTATTAACTATAAGCTTATATGATCATTTCAGATTTTATGATTACTTTAAACTAGATAAAGTATTTAGATACGAGCTGACAATGCGTGCTTGCAGCCCAGAAAGCCAACCATATCCTGGGCTGCATCAAAAGAAGTGTGGCCAGCAGGTCGAGGGAGGTGATTCTGCCCCTCTGCTCTGCTCTGATGAGACCCCACCTGGAGTACTGCGTCCAGGTCTGGAGCCCTCAGCACAGGAAAGACATGGACCTGTTGGAGCGGGTCCAGAGGAGGGCCACAAAAATGATCGGAGGGATGGAACACCTCTCCTATGTAGGAAGGCTGAGAGAGTTGGGGTTGTTCAGCCTGGAGAAGAGAAGGCTCCGAGGAGACCTTATTGCTTATAGGAAAGATGGAGAGAAACTTTTTACCAGGGCCTGTAGTGATAGGAGAAGGGGTAAGGGTAATGGTTTTAAACTAAAAGAGGGTAGACTTACACTGGATATAAGAAATTATTTACAATGAGGGTGGTGATACACTGGAACAGGTTGCCCAGAGAACTTGAGGATGCCCCATCGTTGGAAGTGTTTATAGTCAGGGTGGTGGGGAGCAACCTGATCTAGTGAAAGGTGTCCCTGCCCATGGCAGGGGGGTTGGAACTAGATGATCTTTAAAGGCCCATTCTAACCCAAACCATTCTATGATTCTATGACTCCATGATTACAGAATCATTATCTTTGAATTCCACATCTGAGATTATAAAATTTGACCTTTATAGAACTTTTGCTGTATTGCTTTGTCACCTTGTGGAAACACCAGAAAATGGTGGGGGGATTAAAAAAAGAAAGAAAGAAAAAAAAGGACTGATGAATACAACACCTTTGATTCTGTAATAACTTAAGCTCCAGATGTCCCAGTGAAGATGGAAAGTCCTACCTTTTGGATAAACTGCAAGACAGAAAAGATCACACAGTATATGAACAATGAGTATCACTGGATCAGTCAGAACTATTTTGAGTTTTATCTTGTTTTTTTTTTTAATTTGTTGCTTGGCAGTACCCTAAAAAATTCAGGAAAGTATCGCGATCTCTTGGAATAAACACTCAGGCTGATAAATTCCTTGTCCCAAGGAACAGCAGAAACATCAGAAACAAATACCATAATTGAGGCAATATAAAAAACTCGAGGAATTGCTAATGCTCTCCATTTTAAGTTTTCTGTTATGTTTTGTTCCTCTCCATTCTGGCCATTATACAGCTGAAGTATAATTTAAATTACTGTCAATTCATCTCACATGCCAAGGGAGTAATAAGAAACTCATTTTCTACATACAGAAAAATAAATCCAATAAAACACCTAAACAGCAGAAGTAAGTTTTATTTTTATTATACCTTTCCAAAGCAGAATTGCACTGAATAAATCATGGATGCACTGCAGGTGTAAAATCCATTGCTTTCTGCCCATATTTTTGTGCACTCTCTAATTCCCTTAAGTTATTAATAATAATTTCTAACCAATAACCTGTCTGTGGTTATAGGAAACCAAAAATGTAATGCCATTTTATTCTTTTCCCCTTGAATAAACATCTGCCTACACTATATTAGGAACTGTTGTTTTTATCATAGAAGGAATATTCCAGTACTGTACTTAAAAAACACTCAATTTAATAAAAATCAAAAAAATGACAGGTTTTTGACAAGTTTAAAATGAAATATTTGACAGCAATATTGCAATTCTCAGTGACATGGCCAAAAGTTCAAAAATATTCTAAATGTTGTAGGCTTTGAATTTACTAATATAACCAGTGATATTAATCTAAATTAGGGTTATTTTGAAAAGTATCATTTCTCAGAGGCTGTAACAAACACCTGCCACATTTGTACAAGATATAGGATCCTATTTATCATTTCTTATGCAAGAAAATCCTATTTTAGGTAAATAGTGGAAAATCTAAGGGAATATTAGAAGCCCCACTGAGAAACGTTTTATCACCAATCTGTTGGTTTGCCAAGGGCACAGGACTGCCAGCAGAAGTCTGTACCTTGAAACAAATTGCTTGTATGCAGACACTTAAATATCAGAAAAAACAGCTTTAAATTCTGAGGATCAGATCTCTTCAATCAAGTAATAAATACATGTCAGGACTTGAGGAGCAGATAAGCAGATCTAGGTGAAACATATTTAGCTGAAATTGCCATGTGAGTGGGGATTAAAAAAAATTTAAAAATAAAACCAAGAAGCATTTTGCTTAGCAGAAAGTATGTCTAAGAAAAGAACCAAATTTCAAGGCATTACATCTGAGCTAACAGTTCAGATAGACAGATAGAAAAGTCTTAATGCTACCATTGGGACTAACAAAACACACATTTTATAAGTACATAGTTAAGTGTATCCTGTACAGGGAAATCGCTGTCAATCACAGTGGAATAGCACCAACACAGCCAATATCATGTACTGAAATGTGCCATTGGGACTATGAGTTTAGATGAGGAAACTGCAACAAAAGTACTTTCCTTGCTGTCCTATATATGTGCTTTCAGATTTACTTTTCCTCTTTCCTTTTAAAGACTTCAAGCTACATCATACTAGTTATGAAAGGGTACCTAACAAACACAGGAAGGAAGCACAAGCAGATGTCGATCATCTTCTGATGCCCATGCAGGTGGGAAAAACTGTTCTGATGTACTGCTAAGCACTGCATTATGACTATGTGACATATCCTCCAGCCTCTATCTCTGCACAACCAGATTTGAGAAATCAGTAAAGTAGACAATATAACTACATTCTTACTATAACGCTCAGATATTTTTGAAATTTCCAGGTTCAGAAATTCTCATTTAGTACTTTGCTTGGTCTTGAGGCTATGATACAAGGAGGACATGTATTTTTGTCCTTTAATAATAATACCCTCACTCTGCACATATCTACTCTGTTCCTCCTTTTCAACAGTCTAAAAAAAAAAAAAAAGTCTGGGTTTTAATTAAATTATTTTAATAGATGTATAGGACCAATTTTTGTATTCCAGAATTTTCAGAGTTTGGTCTGAATATTTGGAAAACCTTCAAAATATGAAACTGATTGGATTTATGTTATTTATGAATTTCTGTAAAGAACTCATAGAAGATCCTATTTATTTCAGACATATAAAACTAGATTAAACAAAACACAAATATATTACCAGAAATAAACTTTATGCAGTACTAACACCAGCATAAACCACCTGTTCTCTTCCTCTCACATTTAGAAGTTAATAAAACTAAGGAGGATTCTATGGTAAGTTACTTGCTGTTCAGTTCTTTCCAAGGTTGACATTGGACCTGCAAATTTATTTCATGTCTTGTACAGTATTAAAAAGGAGAGAGAGAGAGAGAGAGAGAGAGAGAATGTCCAACGTTCACTAGAAAGTTTTACAAAACTAACCAAGACTTCAATGGTACAAGACCAGGTCCTGATTTTTTAAATCCAGTGTCATCAGCAAAAAAGCCCACTCTACTTTTACCTGTCTTGATAGTTTACCTATGCATAAATACTGACATGTATTTATTTATTTATTTTCCTAATAATACAGCTACTAAAGTAGGTAATATAGATTCTGAGAGAGAGTTTAATTCATAAAACGGTATATAAATTTATCATTTTGCTATAAGCATTGTGGCATACATATGATGCAAGCCTTTTGCTTTCATTTAAACCAACATTACTGTACATATGTTAAATTTCTTCTTATACCGATCAGATTTATTCACATTACATAATAAAAATATTACACTGTGGAGGATAGAAACAATTTAAAATGGACTGCTGATTTATAGCACAATATTTTTGAAAACTTATATTCAGTTCATACGCAGAGTTTTGGTTTGGGACAATCTAGAAAGATTTAAAATATAGGTGGCATTTTTATTTCTCTATATTAGAATATATTTTAGGAATAACTATTTCCATCCTCTGCTTTTATAGAGGACGGAAAGAAAAATGGAAACCAAAAAAGACAAAAAGTTTTGGAATTATTGTTTTGTTGAGAAGTGGGGGGTTTTTTTTAACCTTTGAATATGTCTCAGAACTACTCATTACAGAATGCTTATTGGATTAGCTACTGTAGGTTAGGAAGGACTGAGTCAAAGTTAGCTAGATGTGGCAGAGTGGAAAAATATTTAAGTATACAAAAATGATGAAGCTCTCAGTTACAGCTTATTAACTTAGACATTGGTTATACCATGTTGACTAAAACAGCTCTTATTTGTCAATTTCCCTGTCCTTCCTCTTCTAACTGCAACTCAAACAAGCACCCTGAAAATTTGCAAATATTTCAGTTCTCTTGTGCAGGAGAAAAAAAAATCCTGAGAGGCTGAGAATCCACAAATTCCTCCTGGAGTCAAATCAAGCAATGCAAGACAAAGCATGAACACCACCACCATGGCTAAGATGAAAAACAGAAAAAAAAAAAGCAGGAAAAGAGATAAAAAACATGAAGGAAGAAAACAGAAGATGTAAAGGAAGAATTGCAATGAAGGGACAATATACAGGAAGAAAATATTCTAGATATGCATCACTTCTTCTACTGCTTGCTGAAAAACATATTTGTATCTTTCAAATGAAATGCAGTTGCGGTATTTTCCACTTATGCTTTTATTAAAATGATCCCACTTAATGATGATGACTTTTATATTTGTGATTGTATATTATAAACTACCTCACTGACCATATTTTATTAATTTTACAAATAGGCTTATACCTGAAGAAATAAAAATAGATCTATACATCTAAATTTGTATGTGTGTAATGTGCAAATTACCTTTCAAAAGTCCATTTTAGCACACAAAAATGCATATTATTATATGGGTTCAAATTAGCATTTGCATTTCTGTCAAGTGTCCATTAAAGTGAAGTTAAATGTTAATTAAACATCCACTTTCTCCTACCAAGTATCCTTCAACTCACAAGTAAAGATCAATAGAAATTTCTGAGATGAAGAAGCCAAAGACCTAAAAGTGTTTTATAAATAGCTTACCAACAAATATCGTGACCATCTAATTCCTTTTTGCTTGAAAACGAACAAACAAAAGAGAATCATTTCATAGAAATTTGAAACTATTATAAAAAGCAGAGTGGCTTAGTGGGAGTATTAGCTGTAGCAGGAATTGTTTTTGCTTTGTGCTTACAAGATAAAAATATTTCCAGGGATAAAATGTTCAACACTAATTTGTATAATTTAATTGAAAGCATTTCTGGTTTTATTTCATCTTTTGATTTTTTTTTCTCTTATTTGTTAAATGTTTCCTTTTCTCATCTTTTCGAAATGGTCCAGGAGTTACAGAAATGTATCAGCTGGTAAAGAATGTAAGTCTGTTATTCTATGTACATCTATGTCTGCTGGCAACAAGGTGACAAATGACAGGAATTTAGCCTCTGAAAGTTCAATAAGCTGGTATTGTCCTGACATTGCGAAATGTTTACCACAAAAATCCTCTACATCTATCACCCAGACCCAGCCTTTGCCTGATTCTAATTCTACTGACATTGAAACCTGAAGCCCTTTGTGAGTCATTTATCACACTTATTAAAATGTTCCATTGTGGATTAGAATAGCAATCCACTAGTACTTCACAATGCTGCCCAAGGGCTATTCTACGCAGAAAATTCTAATGCTTTATTGAAACAGTGATTTGGTCTTAATAAATGCTTCTTTGCAAAGGTGCCGTGCTTTCAGTTGTGAAAAATGATTCTGGCATTTTAAAGCTGGCATCAGTGCCCAATATTATGCAAATCCCCTTACTTATTACTGCATTTTAATCTGGCCTAAATACTTCACACTTAATATTTTAACAAGCATATGTCAATTGGATTACATAGAAAATTGTAAGTAAGGAATGGCTTTCTGCTTACTGAACTATAAACAGGAGTCCAGTCCTTTGGAACATAAGATAAATGATACAATCTTAAATACTATCCAAAGGGATATTCTTCCCTCCTTAAAAACTGACATAACCAGAAACATTTTAATTGTTATTCTCCTAAACAGCTTAATCTTGTTCTTCCCAAAACCAAAAACTCAGTGGGAGCATGGTAAGCCCATGAAAGAAACTTTGAATCATGTCTTAAGTGATTAATTTACTTTACAAATGTATGTGTTAAAGTAACTATAGATCTGTTTGACAAAAGGAGATGAATATTTAAACAGTTGGGTTATCCAAAATATGCTGTACATGATTGACCTTTATGCATGTGCAGCATGCATAAAGCATGTGCCTTCATTCACCACAATTAATTTATTTATATATTAAATGCATGACACCTGTTCCTTTTTGCAGACTTTAACTCCCCTGATATTGCTTATTGACACTGCTTGTGAGAGATGTTCAAAAGAAGTTGTGACCCTGTCCTGGTTTCGGCTGGGATGGAGTTAATTTTCTTCCTAGTAGCTGGCATAGTGCTGTGTTTTGGATTTAGGATGAGAATAATGTTGATAACACACTGAGGTTTTAGTTGTTGCTAAGTGGTGTTTACACCAGTCAAGGACTTTTCAGCTTCCCATGCTCTGCCAGGTGCACAAGAAGCTGGGAGGGGGCACAGCCAGGACAGCTGACCCAAACTGGCCAAAGGGCTATTCCATACCATATGGTGTCATGCTCAGTATAGAAACTGGGGGAGTTGGCCGGGGGGCAGCGATCACTGCTCGGGGATGGGCTGGGCGTTGGTCAGTGGGGGGTGAGCAATTGCATTGCGCATCACTTGCTTTGTACACTCTTTTATCATTATTATTATTACTATTGTTTTCTCTTCCTCTGCTGTCCTATTAAACTGTCATTATCTCAACCCACGGGTTTTACTTTTTTTCCGATTCTCTCCCCCATCCAACTGGGGGCGGGGGAGGGTGAGCGAGCAGCTGTGTGGTGCTTAGTTGCTGACTGGGTTTAAACCACGACAGTCCACGACAGGCACCACAGCTGCTTGTTTCCACCATTGTAAGCACATGGCGCTTGCCTTCGTGGGTTTGTGGGAGTGCGATATAATCAATCTTGCCAGGCCTCCCCATATCGATATTTTAGCCATCGCCCTCCATACCAGAGAGGCTTTAACCGCTTGGCTTGCTTGATTGCAGCACATGTTTCACATTCATGGATAACCTGTGCAATAGTGTCCATGGTCAAGTCCACCCCTCCATCACGAGCCCATCTATATGTTGCATCTCTGCCTTGATGGCCTGAGGTGTCATGGGCCCACTGAGCCATAAATAATTCACCCTTATGTTGCCAGTTCAGATCCACCTGAGCCACTTCAATCTTAGCAGCCTGATCCACCTGCTGGCTGTTTTGATGTTCCTCGGTGGCCCAGCCCTTGGGTACGTGAGCATCTACGTGACGTACTTTAACAACCAGGTTCTCTATCCGGGCAGCAATATCTTGCCACAATGCGGCAGCCCAGATGGGTTTGCCTCTGCACTGCCAGTTACTCTGCTTCCATTGCTGTAACCACCCCCACAGGGCATTTCCCACCATCCATGAGTCAGTATAGAGATGGAGCACTGACCATTTTTCTCTTTCAGCAATATCCAAAGCCAGCTGGATGGCTTTCACCTCTGCAAACTGACTTGATTCCCCTTCTCTTTCAGCAGTTTCTGAGACTTGTCATACAGGACTCCATAGAGCAGCCTTCCACCTCCGATGGTTTCCCACAAGACAACAGGACCCATCAGTGAGGAGGGCATATTGCTTCTCATTTTCTGGCAGTTTATTGTACAGTGGGGACTCTTAAGCACGCATCACCTCCTCTTCTAGTGACATTCTGAAATCTTTGCGTTCTGGCCAGTGCATGATCATTTCCAAGATCCCTGGGCGACTAGGGTTTCCTGTTTGAGCCTGTTCTGTGACCACTGCAACCCACTTACTCCACGTAGCATCAGTTGCATGATGTGTACAGGGGACCCTCCCTTTGAACATCCAGCCCAGCACCGGCAGTCGAGGTCCCAGGAGGAGCTGTGCTTCAGTACCAACCACTTCCAAAGCAGCTCAAACCCCTTCATATGCTGCCAATCTCTTTTTTTCAGTTGGAGTATAACGGGCCTCGGATCCTCTGCATCTCCAACTCCAAAACCCTGGGGGCTGACCTCGAGTCTCCCCTGGTGCTTTCTGCCAGAGGCTCCAGGTAGGGCCATTCTCCCTGGCTGCAGTGTAGAGCACATTCTTGACATCTTGTCCTGCCTGGACTGGCCCAAGGGCTACTGCATGAACTATCTCCTGTTCAATTTCTTCAAAGCCTTGTTGTTGCTCAGGGCCCCATTTGAAATCGTTCTTCTTCTGGGTCACATGATAGAGAGGGCTTACGATCAGACTGTAATTCGGAATATGCATTCTCCAAAACCCCACAATGCCTAAGAAAGCTTGTGTTTCCTTTTTGCTAGTTGGTGGAGACATGTCTAGTTGGTGTGCGTGTCTTCGTTCAGGCCACGATAGTCTACTCTTAGTCTCCACTCTCCATTAGACATTCACACTGGCCATATGGGACTGTTAAAGGGTGAGCAAGTCTTGCTGATCACTCCGTGGCTCTCCAGTCAATGAATCAGCTTATGGATGGGAATGAGGGAGTCTCGGTGCGATATTGCCTCCGGTGCACCGTTGTTGTAGCAATTGGCACCTGTTGTTCTTCAGCCCTCAGCAACCCCACAATAGAAGGGTCCTCTGAGAGACCGGGCAAGGTGGACAGCTGTTTAATTTCCTCCATCTCCAAGGCAGCTATACCGAAAGCCCACCAGTACCCTTTTGGGTCCTTGAAATACCCTCTCCTGAGGGAGTCTATGCCAAGGATACATGGAGCCTTTGGGCCAGTCACAATGGGGTGCTTTTGCCACTCATTCCCAGTTAGGCTCACTTCAGCCTTCAATCCAGTTAGCTGTTGGGATCCCCCTGTCACTCCAGAAATACAGATGGGTTCTGCCCCTGTATAGCTTGATGGCATTAGGGGACACTGTGCACCGGTGTCCACTAGAGCCTTATACTCCTGTGGGTCTGATGTGCCAGGCCATGGAATCCACACAGTCCAGTAAATCCGGTTGACTCTTTCCTCCACCTGGCTGGAGGCAGGGCTCTCTAGTCCTGGTCATAGTATTTGTTACTCACTTCTTGTAAATGTGAGCCAAAAGTCCCTTTGTTAAGATTGGAAGTAAAATCAGCCCTTCTACTCTGTCTGGGGAACTGTCCACTGGAAACCGGAGCAGCAATTTTCCTGGAAGAACCCCCTTGTGTGATTGTTTTTCCTTGCAACTCACGTACCTGTGCCTCTAGGGTTGAGGTAGGTTTTCCATCCCACTTCCTCATGTCCTCTCCGTGGTCATGCAGGTAAAACCACAGGGTAGCCTGTGGTGTGTACCCTCTATATCCTCTCTCTTTAGCAGAGGGACGCTGACTCCTAATAGCTGAGATACTGGTCCGTACATGTGGAGAGTAGGACATACCATCTTTGAGTTGCTGGAACTCCCAGGACAGTTTTTTGGACAGTTTTTCTACAGCTGAGATGCAGGCCCATAGGGAGGAAGAGAGACTTTCTTTGTATTGCCAGAGTTGGCCAGCCAATTCACCTACTGTTTGTTCCTCTTACATCTTTCCTGGTCATTACTGCCAATGAGTTGGCAGCATGCTGTCTCTTTTATGAGTTCTTCCTCTTCCTCTGAGGAAGAGGAGGAACCCTTCCGCAGAGTTCTTCCTCAGGGAGAAGCAGGGAGTTCTTCCTCAGGGAGAAGCAGGGAGTTCTTCCTCTTCCTCCTCCTGCTCTTGTGATGGCCGTGTTTTAGAGTAGTCTGCCTCCTCACTGGCAGGGCACTATGCTTCTTCCTCCTGCTCCCTCTTAGGAGAAGCTTCTTCATCCCTTTCTAAATGAGCTAACTTTCTCTTCCAAGATTTCTTGGGCAACTGATGAGGCACAGGTTGAGGGCAAAGAGGGCAATGAGGGCAACTCATACTGGCATAGGTTGGTTCTCTGGTTCAGCTGCAGTGCCTGTTGCCGGGCTCTGAGTAGCCACAGCGCCTGTGCTGGGTTTGAGTATCCATAGTGTCTGTTGTGGGGGTTGGAGTCACTGCAACACCTGTCACCAGGGTTTGAGTAACTGCAGTGCCTGTCGCCGGGTTTGGAGTAGCTGCGGTGCCTGTTGATGGTGATTTAGTAGTGCCTGTTGTGGGGGCTGGAGTAACCACAGTGCCTGTCGCGGGGGTTGGAGTAACCGCAGTGCCTATCACAGGGGTTGGAGTAGCCGTAGTCTTCTTAAATAGTTGTTTAACCCTAAGCAAGACCTGACAGACATTCAGGAGATATAGCAATAGGAACATGCTGGTTTGAACATCACAAGGACATTCAAATTCTCAAGAGCTATTGTAATTAGCCTGGAGAGGGAGGGGAAGATGGAGGAAGGTGTCTCCCCTATAGTTTGGCTCTCCGAGGAGAAAAGGTAAAAAGTGTAATTATTAATAATTTCCGATAGATGGTTCCCAAAGTACAGAGGGGATGGCAATGCGCAGTACAAATACCAGATTGATCTCATGACCAACAATTTCATCATACCATAAGCCAGTGTTACACAGTACAGCAAAGCGATAACCTTAATCCACCTCCCAGAGGTGATAAACAGCACATAAATACTGATAAACAGCATATACGGCAAGTAAGGTGTTACATAACACAACTCTGAGAACAAATACAACAACTCTGAGAGCAAGTAAATCAACATTGTGACCAGCGGCTATGAAACAAATATAATGAACGCTTATAACAAATTTGTTTTAACACGCTCTGGTCAGATCAGCCATTATCTCAACCCTTCGAGCCCCACGTTGGGTGCCAAAAAGGACTGTCATGGTTTAACCCCCGTCAGCAACTAAGCACCATAAAGCTGCTCGCTCACCCTCCCTCCAGGAGAGAATCGGAAAAAAAAAGTAAAACCTATGGGCTGAGATAAAGACAGTTTGATAGGACAGCAGAGGAAGAGAAAATAATAATAATAATAAAAATAATAAAAGAATGTACAAAACAAGTGATGAACAATGCAATTGCTCACCACCAACTGACTGATGCCCAGCCCGTCCCCAAGCAGCGACCGCTGCTCCCCAGTCACCTCCCCCCACTTTCTATACTGAGCATGACATCATATGGAATGGAATAGCCCTTTGGCCAGTTTGGGTCAGCTGTCCTGGCTGTGCCCCCTCCCAGCTTCTTGTGCACCTGGCAGAGCATGGGAAGCTGAAAAGTCCTTGACCAGTGTAAGCACTGCCTAGCAACAACTAAAACATCAGTGTGTTATCAATATTATTCTTGTCCTAAATCCAAAACACAGAACTATGCCAGCTACTAAGGAAGAAAATTAACTCCATCCCAGCTGAAACCAGGACAGGCCCTTTAAAGTATTATTCCTGTATATATAATACCTTTATTTAGAAAGGTACTTCAGTAGTCAGGATGTTAGCCTCAGCTTTCAAATTCTGAAACTACTTTTTGTTCTGCCAGTCTTTCACTGCATCCATGACTGAGTCATTTAAATATAGATTTTCAAGACCACTTACCTAACTTTCATGTTCTACACAACAATCTCACTTTTGTGTCTGGCTCTTCTCATTTTTAAAAAGAGATTAGTAGCACTTCTCTATCTCACAAGAGTGTTTCAAGAGTAAATATTGTAAATGCTCTGAGGGTCTCAAACACTGTATGTAAGAAGTATAAAAAAGACCCTAAGATTGACAGATTCACAGTAACTTAGATGAGATTGCAGTCACTTAACCTCCTTCAAAAACATGTGGAAAGAAAATACTCATAATTGTCCTCATTCATCACCAGTATTTTTAAAAAGTGAAGATCATGGAAGAACGAAAAGAAAGGAATACGCCACTGCAATGTGTTCACTGGGAAGAGTTCTAATGAACTTCTTTTGCAGGAATTTTCATACACAAATTACAACATTTCAATGACCAAAAACCAGAATTCATATCCTCTGATAAAGACCTTCTATATCATTAATGTAGAAATACATAAAATCTGAACATATACATATTATGAATTTCTCTCATAATCAATATATACTATGTATAGATATATAGTCATAAATATATCTGGTTTGTGGGTGATTTATTTTTTTATGTTGTCCTATTCATGGAAAATATTTTGCTCAATCAGAAATACACATCTGTGCAAAGGCTATTAATTTTTTAAATAACATTACATTTAAATAGCACAAATGAGAAGTGAAGAAATAAGTAGACTCTAAACTTCAATCCTGGCCTCATACTGTGGCTATGCCTTTTTGAACTTTTATGAAAACATATATCATTCTTAAAATTTACCTTAAAAAATAACTGAAGTTGTCTACAGATCAAAATATGATTCAGTTCCCACTGGAGCAAGTGGGAAGTCTGTGCTGTCCTCAGCTTGCCTCCAACCAGGATTCAAACACTGACATTGTACACAAATGAATTGTGCCACGGGATTTTCACTGGAGTGAACCAGGCAGTCTAGTTCATGGGTTGTAAGTACGGAGAAAAGCACTTGCTTTAACTATGAAGTGACTCAGATACTGGGCTCTTCTGCAAACGTCACAAAAGAGGAGATACAATGAGTATGAGTAATGAAAATCCAATAGCTACATCACAACAGGAGTATTAAAGCAAATTGCACGTATTTGGTATTATATGCATCGGCTGAGAAGGAATGCTGTATTTTGTTTACACAGACAATGTTTTCCCAGGGGAGTGACTGGGCCAGCAGGAGAATTTCTGTGGCCATACATGCACTTAAACTCCCATGTAAGATATGAGGAGCTCTGGAACCACAGCTTGGGCACAGAAAAAAGCCTTGTACATAGTAGCTTTCCAGACCCAAACATTTGCCTTAGCTTTGCACAAGAATGGTATCAAACAACAATCTTAGTAATTATATATATTAATTTTGTATCTCTCTCTAAATGTTTGTGGTCTATGCCTGATTTTCAATACTGTTTGAATTATTATTGTGAAAACAGTTTTGATATTTGTTCTGAACATACTTTAATTGTGTTTTGAATTTAAATGCCAAGTAGTGAGAAACCTCTATGAGATGATACTTTGTTACATATGCTTTCTCAGTTTTACCAATTATTAGGAATATTGAACATTAACTGCCCTAATTGGGTCAGATCAATGGTCTATGTCAGGCTCCCTCCCTCTTGCAGACAGTAGGATACTATATCTATTTCAGACAATGGCAAGAGGTGCTATTTAGGAAGAGCAATTAAACCCAGCCATTTTCTGCAGCTCATTCTCCATGTGGTCCTCCAGATGTTGTATCAGAGCTCTTAGCAAGTTATTTCCTATATCTAGTCTTTTTACTATCAGTCAATGGACTTGTCCACTAATTTGTTTAGTCTTTCTGAACCTGCTAATAACATTGGTCTCCACAACCTGTGGTGGAAGGAAGTTCCAAAATTCACTGCTATGTGTGGAAAGAAATACTTTAACTCTTCTGAAATTCAAAATGAGGAATCAATACTTCAGATAAGGAATTTGGCTACAGGATAGACAGAAAATTCCAGGCTGGGCAAGCTATGACTGCTACATGCTAAAACCAGACTTACTAGCTATGCTGAAATATTCTATTTTAGCTCCCTTTCTTCATCTTTTTCATCTAACGTCACTTTTATTTGTTTGCCTCATTCAGCTACGTGATTTCAAGGTCAGGAACTGATATGTCTGTGATTAGAACACTTCACACTTAACCTATAACTGTATATTACTGCTACTAGCTATGCAGAGACACAGCCCTTTCTGGTTTTAATTCAAGCCTAGGGAGGTTTTTTTCTTCTTTAATTTAACTCTGGGTTATATCTGACCTTGTTATTGGTGTTTTATTTTATCTTTGCAGATCCTTTATACTTTTTTCACTGCTGACTGTTAGTAATTTGGTACCCTCCTGTAAAAAAGCTTAACTTATTACCATTTTTTCTTTTATTCATCTATTAGAAGGTGAGCTTTTTTAAAGCAGACTAGTTACGGTTCCATTGGTAAGGTGAAGCGTCAAATTATTTCTTCAAACCTTTCAAAAGAATGCTTCTAGAAAATACTTGCTCACAAAAGTGGACAGGAAAATACTTTCAGACACATTTTCCTCTGGAAAATTAAGCTCTGGTAAAATCAAAGTGCTTCACAGAACAGTATCAATTTTGTTATTACATAAGTTTTGGAAGAAAACAAACCTAATGGTGGTAAAATGCATCTCATATTTGTGGTTTTGAAATTAAAGAGTTAAATTACCTTGCTTTGAAATAATCATCCATATATTCACTGTAATACAGTTTTTATATTAAACTGAAACGTAAAAAGAATCAAAGATGTTTTAGCTGGAGAAGGAAGGTGATGGTCTTGCTATATCTTGCTATAAATCAGACTTAAAATAAATTTTGAAATCTTAAATTCCTTTCATTGGATGAAATTTATATTGTCTGTACAGTTATATTCCAGTCAGAATTACTTTACCCTTACTTTGTCTTCTTTTACTTCCTCCCACTTTTCTTTTTGCCTGCTACCTATCATTATGTAGTGCAGCTCTCAGCTCCGTTAAGGGCAAATGCTTAATTAGATCTTCTGGTTTCTTTGTAAGACAAATAAATAATAATAGGTATAAAGGACAACTGTATAATCTTTACTATTATTTATCATCTGCAGCAGTGCCATGCATCTATAGTGAATATTTGAACTTTTGGAAAAAAAAACAGTAAAGAGGTTAGCAAGACGAACCCTTTTTTCCTATGCCTTATGCTTTCACCTCATGCAGAGCTCATTTTAGAGAATGAATCTGTCTTTTCTTTGCTTCCTCTCATTGGTTAGATGCATCATTTAATAGTTCATTTCAAAAATATATCTGTCTGCTTTCCCCTCCTTATATAGCATAAGGGCTCATTAAAACTGGATTTGTCTGTGGGTTTTCTTATGAGTATCACAATACAGGACCTCATTTAAATTGAAATGTACACTACTTTCTTCCTAGACTCCCTTCCAAGACTTGATACCATATAATGACTGATTTTTTAAAGGGTAATCATACCTTTTTTAGCACCTAATAGGCCTACATTCTGAAACAAGGAAGAAACTGAAATAACTTGCTTCACAGCACACAAGGATGGCATACTGCAATACAAATCCCTGTCTCTTCTTTTCCATTCTCCTTCATACAGTATCATTGCTTTTTATATTAAAGATGTCTGCAAAAAGGTCTCTCTCTCAGTGACAGTGTAAAGTAAATGTGATTAAAGGATGTTCTGATTAACATCCCCCTCCCCCCACCTTGGTGGGGGGAGTAGACTTATTATTCAGTTTCAGCTTTGTATTTTTTTATGCTTTCCCCTTTATTCAAATATTCTTTCAAGTGTCCAATAATGTCACAAGCATTCCTTATATTACAATGTGTAGCTGCTGATCCTGTATGTCCCAAACCAATATTTACAGGAATAATCATGAGCATATGGTATCACGTGAATCTAAAGCTACCATCTCAAGCTACCATCACTGTCTGTTTGGTTTTTTTTCCACTGGTTGGGCAACTCACATTCTTATTTTCCTCTGATTCTTTGAAAAACATGGCAAAACTCCCACCTTTAAAATTAAAATTGCTATTAGAAAAATCTCACTTCAGAAATGTTGAAACTGTTCTCTGAGATATTGCTTGAGCCACCTTTCCAAAGAACACAGATTAAGACCACCCTCCACTCCTTCCCTGACATATATATCCTTTCTAAAGAGCTGTGGGCAGCTTTTGCATAAGCAAGAGGAATTGTGCTCTATTGCTACTGATAGGACTGGATAGTTTTGAAATACTTTTGGAGATTTTTCTACTATGTTCCAAACCCAGTTAATCAAGCAACTTAAATCCCAAGTAATACAAGATCTGCTTCATTATTATCCCCTGTTCTTGCTATTCACAACTGCGGAAGTAAACTGGTCTGCTTTCCTTCTTTGTAGCTCCCTGAGAGACATTTAGCAGATTATCTGTCTGAAACAGGGAATTTCTACCTCAGCACAGGAGAAAAAAACATATGGATTGCTGAAGCAAATAGATTTGTGGGAGGGAAGGAAAATCTGTTAGCTCATAAGTTTAGGAAGTAGGGACTACGAATTAATAAGCTTAGGGACTAAGAATATATATCCTGGGAGCAAACAGATTTATGAACACCTGCAACAGAAGGATTTGTGAAAGTGGATGAAACACATTAAAAATTATGATGGATGAGGGGTGTGGTAGAGGCAGAACAATAGGGAAGAGCTTGAGTTCCTAACATGGTATTTAAAGGTAAACAAATAGATTTCAGTAAATGCATAAAGAAAGATGAGATAGATAAATATTACATAGATGTATACACATACATATCTATGAACATGCATATACATACACAAAATATTATTCTGAGCAAAAGAGAACACACCATATATACATGGAAATTACAATTGTCAGCTTAATTAAAACCTTAAGAGTGTAAACAGAATACCTCACAATTATCTCCAGTCCAGCTAAGGTAATACTACCACTCGGCAACCAAACTAATACAGAGGAGCTGCATTAATAGCACCTTTAAAGCTGTCATGCAAGAAAATTTTCTAGTATCTATCCCTTTTTCTTGGTGTTATGCTGTCTTACCAGTGTGGTTTTGGGTCCAAAGGTCAGTGGTGTCAGTCTTTCCATGAACTGGGGAGGAAGCTGTCTACAAGAGCCATGAGCCAGGTTTGCAGAGAAGTATGATGTTCATGGTGGGGCTTTCTACCTCTCAAGGACTCTGATCCATTTGTGACTATTTTTACATCTTCTCAGATCATAGTCTGTCTCCTTTGCATTGGTTCCCAGCTACAGTTTGGGAATTGCACAATAGCCTCCCGAGCCACAACAATATAAAGAAATTTTGTTTGTTGTTCAGTGACTACATTGGTGGGTCATATCGTTACCATAGGTGACATACACAAAGTTTCATCTAAAACAGATGAAGCAGTGGTCACTTGGCCACCAGTCAGCTGTTTAACCAAATTAAAACCAGTTCAGGCCAAGGCAATCCCAAAGCAGTCCTGAGACTCCACACTGTCCATTTAATACAAAGTATGTGGCCTTTTACTAGTAATGGCCAAAGATCCTGTTTATTAGGCTACATTATACATAATCACATGTGTATATTTGCATAGAAAGGACATAACTTGAAAGTTCAAATGGATTGATGGCTCATTAAAATATTTTATTTAGACTGTGTGAAATTACTTGTGTGATACTGAAATGAGGCTGAGACTGTAAGAAAATCAGGTAGTTAAATACAATCAGTTTTCAGCATGGTTTAAGCTTAAAGCTTTCACATGCTGTCTGTGTTCTCCCATATTTATTATTATTTTTCTTTACTCAAAGTTTGGGAATTTCAATTCTAATTTTCTAGACTTGTTGGCATGTTAAAGGGTATCATATTTCCTCATAGCAACACCATTTTATGCAGAGCTTGTAGGTAGAGTATATGGTGTTCTATTAATTGTAGGAATCTTTTTATAGTAATAAGCTAATTGGTAAGATCTGTATGCAACATCTTCCTTCAAGATGTTTTACATTACAAATTAAGATCACATTTTGAATAGGTTTTATTAACTCCTTCATTTCACTTTTGATTGTGAAAAAATTAAGCCAGAAAATCATTATAGATTAATGATCTAAGAAAAACATTGGGGACCAAGAATTATTTGGGACTTCTAAATAGCCCTGTGCTTGCCTTTGCAATTCTGGCAATGTCATTTAAGGGGGCAAAGGAGGAAGGGGAAAGTACTTGTATGATTTAAGAAATATGCAGTGGTGGGGAACACAGGGCTTCTGAATATACAATGTCCATATCACATAATAAAAGTACTAGGAAAAGTACAAACTCGTCAGTGTAGTACAATAGAAAAGCCTTGCTATATTATCATGAGCAAAGGACAATACACATGTGATTGTGTAGCTTTCAAGGCCAAGCTGAATCCTTAAGCTCAGCTCTGTCTGGTCTTGTTCATGTAGACAAATCCTAGGTGTCACTGAAAGTCAGTCAGATGAAGGGATATCAGCTTTGGGTGAGAGTGGAAGTAGAATGAGTGCTTCAGAAGAGATCCTTAAGCAACCTGGACAGGAAATAGCTTACAGCCATCTCTAGTAGTTTTCAGCAATCTAGAAGGATGGTTAGAGGTAGATTTGCTTTTGAGACAGAATCAGTTCTAAAACCTCCCAACAGCCGTGGAAGGAGTGGGAAATTGTTCCAGCATTGCCCACAGGCTAATACTTCTTATACAGGTAGACAGTGTTAGCTTTTCTCTTTTAAAATCTCTGTGTTAAGGTGGTGTTTCAATCTCCAGCAGATGATTTTCCAGTGGTCAGAATACACATGCAAGAAGACAGAAAGACTAACATCAAAGTCTAACATCATCCTCAGCCTGTGGTGTTTCAAATACACTTTTCTTACCAGTCTAGCTAGTTCTCTGCCTTAATTATCACATTTTTCTCAACTAGTCCATCAGAATTTTTTTCTCCACTATTGAAGCTACGTGATTGCATAGAAAACAATCAAGAGTTACTAACCAAGGAGAGGAAAAGAGAGCAGTGTGCTGGTTGAGACACTGAACCTAGGAGTTTTCCAATTACAGTTCTTCAAATAATGTTCCTGTATTTGTATTAAACATTTTTTAATAAAAAGGTCTGGGGCTATGACCTAGATACGGTGTCACAAAAATCGCCTTACCTGGCCACTGCCTGTGTGCTCTCTTCTTTTCCAACAATTCTCAATTTATTTTTATTCCCCACAGCACAATTTTAACAGAGATAGAGAATATCTCTCCATTTCAGAACTGTCTGTAACACTGAGTTTGGAATAATCTCCAGGGAGGTGGAAGCTGTGGGTTTGAATTCCCTTAGAAATAGGAAGGAGCTGAAACTGAGTGAAAGAAAAATACTATTGCTAGCATTATATAAAAGGAGGGCACCCCTCTCTTGGCTACTATTTTAGAAGGAAGCAAATATTGTGTTTTCATTTTGGAAGAAGCCTTAAATGGCTGGCAAGTCACATGTGATTTTAGAAGACCTGGGAGATCAAGTCCTGGAGGAAGCTGCTGTAGAGAAACACTTGTCTCAGGACTGTGTGCTCTGATCGGCTTAGCCTGAGCCAACTTACTACTCTTCAAACTGGAATGATAGTCAGGTTGCACAGAATAGCATAAATGGATTTGTCAAGGGAGCTCTGAATGTAAGATGGAGTATAACCAAATTCACATAGCTGAATAGTGTTTTTCAGAAATTTAAATTCTGCCTGTGTCTCTCTTAGATATCTGCTTACTTTTCTGGACTTGGGTCAATTAGTCACTTAAATTGTTAGATTTCATGGTTAAAGCTTGGTTCAATGGCCATCTATGAAACTATGCTAATGCTAAGTATGCCACAGAAGCAACAGGAAACATTGGCTTGAAATAGGCTTTGAAAATTTAATCAAATTAAAGTATGTAGAATTAAGCATTATTACACAGGAAAAAATAAGAGTTCACTGTTTTTAACCTGTTGCAGTCTAACTTTGCAGAAGAGATGGTGAATGCAGAAAAGGATGGCATGAAAGTCTGTGAACTTTCCCCTCAACGGGATTTTGAAGATTAATGTATTAATTGTACAGTTCTGTCATACTATTTGTATTAAAATTCATTAACCATCAGAGTCACCTGTGCATTTGACAAATAAATGGAAGCTGTCTGGAATTAGATTTAATGTAAATAGTTTTTATTTGTGCAAAAAGTATGAGGTAGACAAAATTGTATAGCAATCCAGCCAACTTGTTTTCTCCTCTAGAGGTTCTTGACAAGTTCCCAGATGTGTCCCAAGTGCAAAAAAATAGAAGCCAACTTCAGCTAACTACACTGAAATAAGTAAGTCCAGACAAAATGGAAGCTTTATGTTGAATTTTATTCTTTTCAGTAAATGACAATTCTTCTACAGAGGTTAAGGTTTGCTAAAGGTATATTAAAAAAAAATATTTGATAATGAGGCATGTGCACTATTTTAAATGACTCAGGCTGAACTCTACACTAGTAGTAAGGAGTGATTATTTTTTTCCAATACTTCCTTTCCCATTAACAATCATTATATTTGTACTGCAAACTAAAGGCCAAAAGTCATAGGGATGGTCACGAAGAGGCTGTAGCTAGAGCTGCGTGAGATACAAGGGCACAATTTTTATTGTAGTCAAGAAGCAAAACCCAGTACCTTTAATTTGCAAAATTAATAACTGAGTCCCATGAGCTTCAGAATTACTTGGCATAAAAAAATTCCAGCTAGTTCCTATGCAAGTTTGTAGAATTCTACCTGAAATTGATTAAACATATACAACTGCAACCATATACTTGCCTTTGTCCCCTTTCTAACAGACCACATACAAACACCTTTTCCTCTATTATAAACCATTTTACAAACTAAATACCTTTTGTTGAAATAAATTTCCTCAAGCAAATTCATGAGTTCACTGTCTCTTCACCTATGACTAAACTGAGTTCTGATAGACCTTCAGGACAAATGAAAAACTTACAACACTTTAAAGCTGGAAATGTTCATTTCCTTTTTTTAAATAGATGTTTCAAAATCAAAACTTAAGCTGATGAAACCTTGACTTTTATCAAAAATAGCACTCATACCTTTCAAAAGTGACTCTGGGTTTTAGAGCAGATTAGAACAAAATATGAGATCTGAAAAAACTGAAACTTGTGGATAGATGTCTGTGAGTTTAAGGGTAAATTTCCACCCTTAGTTAGGGATCTTTTTTTGAGATCAGTATCAACCAGACATTCTATCATTTTTTTGCCACACTGCTCCCCAAATTTCAATATACTGCAGTAGTACTCATATATAGTGCTATAAAAAGTTACATTTTATCCATAATGAAGGTAATGTATCTAAAGTGATGATAGTTAGAAACTTCTATCAGCTTAATGAGCCCAGGAATGGCAACAGAAGCAGTGCTTGTCTGTTTCAAAATATCTTGAAAGTAGAATATCTCATAAATGTATTTTTAATGACTCTTAAGTTTGCGGTTAGTATTATGGGTTATTGCTCAATACTCCCTACTATGTATTGGATATAGCGTGAGATTGTCAATTGCCATTCAAATTTTCTATTAAACTTTGCTGCATTTACCTTTCTCAGTTCTCTACTGAAACATCAGCAACAGGAAAGGGCAGAATACTGTTTCTGTTCCCCAAGTAAATTTGGACTAGTATTACTCAAGATTAATATACTGCTGGAAATATAGTGGCTTATTTGGTAGTAAAATGAATCCAAATGAGTATGGTGTTTCTTAAAATATACATCTTGGTTTTAATAAGCTCTTAAATATGCCTGAAGGAGAAAAACCAGAATGGTAGATTTTAGTGCAATTTTGAATTGGAGGACTATGTCAAATCATGTCTTCCCCTTGTTAGCAGAATTTATTCTAGAAGTGTAGGAGTTCATATACCGGGTTCTTTTGGATTTGCACAGTTAGGTGTGTGAAAGCTTTGGTAACAAGGAAATTGAATATGCAGTAGTATATTTAGATGCTTGCTTGTAATAACCTCATGTCTGGTGTGTGCACAAAGTTTCTATTTTCTAATTGAAAGTATAGATACATCAGATCTTGAAGAAATATGTTGTTTATGACTGTAAAACTAACATAAAGTATCACTAGCTCTCTGGAAATTTTATGCTTTCTGCAATTTATGCATAAGGAAGCACAATATTGCCATGTATTATTAACACAATGCTAAAAAGTCTAAACATAATTCTCAACTTTGCAATTCTTTTGAACCGTCTTAAAGAATTTAGCAGAAAAGGTTAGTACTCCAGTGTCCTGATCTGCAAAGCACAGACATGTACATAGTAAAAAGGATAACAAACTCTTTTATCAGATACATTGAAATTATATTTTCTCAAAACTTAAAAGTCACTGAACCAATCCCTTTCAAATATAGTGCATCCCTTCATTTAAGTGCAATCTATACAACAAACCAAGTCTGAAGAAATTGTTTAAAGTGCAACTGCATCTTTCGTCAACTATACTTCTGATGTATAGTTAACTATAGTTGTATAGTTCTGATGTATAGATGTGTTAACTACTTCTTAGGTTAGAAAGTCACGAAATTGTTAACACTATTTTTATCTTCTTCACCATAGTAAGTGTAAACACTTCACTAGCAACAACTACTGAGTAAAAATATATTCTATTTTAGGCAAGTAAAAGCCTGATTAGGTTCCTAAATGGCAAATTAAATATTTATGTAAAGTTAGCAAGGCTTGAGATAAGTTGTATCTTTTATTAAACTATAACTGTTGTACCTCGAAAATAGAGATGCTTTTGAGTATACAAGCACTTCTTAAACTTTTTGGGCAGTTAAGTTATTTTTAGTTTTTGTTTCTTCCTCTGATTGTAACATCTGGTCTTAGAAAACATTACTTTTCCTATGAACCTCTCCTTACCTGTTTCATGATTGTCTGAGATATTCATAAAAGAACATGACTACCTTATGTAAACTATAATTATTTTAAATCTCTTACCCCAGCTATGAAATCATGGCAAATCTAAATTTATTTCCCTCCCTCCCTCCTTCCTTCCTTCCTTCCTTCCTTCCTCCCTTCCTCCCTCCCTCCCTCCTTCCCCACACAGGAATATTTGTCAGCCTCCTTATCTGGTACTTAGGCCACATTTCATGCTTAGATCAGCTTATCATTTCACCAACTACTTCATCAAAGATATACTTTTATGAAAAATGAATGAAGAATATTTGCTTTCCTTAAGCAAGTAAAGAAAGTAAATAATAAACAACGTGTCATCATAGAGGTCATTCATCAATGTGTGGAGTAGCAAGGAATTACATTTAATCTTTCCCAATTCATTTGAGACTACTTTAAAATGACCAATCTAATAAGAAATTTGCTTCAAATTGTAGGATTTTTTCCTATTAGCCTTCAAATTATGGCTTTTACACAAATTATAGTTATCACTGAGCTTAGATAGTATTTACTAATAGTCAGTAATAAAAAGAAAGGAGAAAAAGTTTTAATGAGCAGATGATATATCCCAAAATAACTTGTTATTCTTCTCCCTTGCTATTGAGTATAGAAATAAATATTTATTATTTAAATTTTTAAGGCTGTGGAGGCTCCTTCATTTTGTCATCCCCCCCCATTTTTTTTTTTAATTAATTTCTCTGAGCCACTGCTATTGAATTAACATGAAAACAATGCCAAGTATACGTTTAAGAAGACAACATAAGATAATAAGTAGCGTATGGGAAAGAAATGTGCTATAGCAAGAATTATTCCAATTAAAGAATTCAGAATCTCAGTGCTGTGAAATACACATCTTAGAGCTTTTTTTTCTTATTAAATTATGCATTAATTTATTTAAAGGCAACATTAATCTCTGAAATTGTTTTAGCCATAACTTGGGGGCTGCAGATCAGTTTTCATTCTGGGATAGAATGGAATAAGGTATTTTCTTAGCTTAACTTCTGTTGCATATCCTCTTGATTTCCTGAAATTAGTACAGATCTGTAACTCTCAGGAAGCTTCATTCTGCTAGAACCACTGCCTTTTCAAATCTGCATGAAAATACATATTGCATAACATGGAGCAAATAAACATGTTCTTAGAAAAAGTATGACCAACAACAGAAAAGGCCAGTAACACCCTAGGGAATAGTAACTCTTTTGTATGGGTATGGGTTATGATTTGAACTAGCTGTGCTTCATGGCTTTTCCGTGCCATTTGTCAATATTAAAAAGTAATATAACATCAGTGCTGAATTTTTCCCACATTGAAAACTAACCAACACAGATACCTTCTCTTCCTTTCTGTATTGTTGTTACTAGAATAGTTATCTTTAGGTGTTGCAGATACTTTTAGAGTGAGGTGGGTTTTTTTAAAGGAGAAAGCAATATCATTAATATTTGACTTCATGTGGTATAAATGTATGCTTTATGATGTTCCATACGACTGTAGCCTACATTTAAAAAATAATTATTAGTAGGACTAATAATAAATACCATCCTGTTTAAAACAAATGTGAACTCTTATATGGTCTTGGAAGTCACCTAATGAATCAGTTTTCTAATTTAATAATATATCCATGCAGAAGTACAATTTAAATGCTTGTCCCATAAACTTTTTGTCCAGAGAAGAAAAAGGTTTACATGAGACTATCACTTCATCTACACCAACCTTCATTTGTGTACATTTGTCTTATTTATTTATTTCACTGGCTTATTCTACATCCATATTCCACAAGGGAGAAACAAATACAGTCTAAGAGTTTTGGCACTTTTAGTTAAGGAAAAGTCTTCAAACAAGGAAAGAAAGCAAGAAGGGCTTTTGCAAGAAAAAAACCAAACTATCACTTTAGAAATATACCTAGTATATCTGCTAGAAGGAGAATAGAACTATGACAACGGCACAAAATACAATGAATGTAACAGTGACTTGAAAATAAAATGCATGCCACAAGCAAGCCTATCTCCAATAATTTCCCTGAATTAAATACACTGTGCACATTCTTAAAAAAAAAAAAAAATCTTGGATATTTCTGAACTACATGAGTTTTTCTTTTATTGATAATCAATCTTAGTGTACTCCTGAAGCAACTTGAAAGTGGCCCCTCTGGTCTTCTGAATTTTAACTATCAAGCATGTTAGAATGCAGTCAGGTTTATGTGCCAGTTTTAATACTGAGTAAAGGATATTTTCAATTTACAAAACAAATATAACATCCAATATCCTCAAGCTTAATCCTGAAGTATTCTTAAGCTTAATCCAAAAGTCTGCACCCAGTGACTGAATAATTAGAAACAGCATTTAGAGAACAGAAACATGTCAAAATTATGAGAAACAACAAAAAAAATCCTGCCCTGAAGCCATAAATTCAGACAACTAACCTGTTTCCACTGGTCTCCCATCAAGGGTTTTAAGGTTATGCAAATAATTTGTACATATATGATTGAGAAAGTGCTTATAGGAGCAACTTAGGTGCTTCAGATGTTCAGTGGCAGAAATTAAGAGCTGCCCAAATAAAATCAGTGGAACTACACTAATGGTACCACACCAAATAATGGCCTGTCTTTCTACTTCATAAAAGTCTGCTTATCTTTTCCCCTTACATTTCTAATATTTTTAAAAAAATGCTTGGTTATTACAGAAATTCCTACTCCTATGAACAAGCAAAGAAAGAATCTCTGATGCATGTAACATTATTTTTTGAGAGCAATGTATTCACCATTGCAAAACCTCAGCACACCAAGAGCCTGACTTACCACAGAAGATACAATATTTTGACAGTCTGTTCTTGTTAAATGCCAGTGAAGCATGAAGAACACTAAGTTGAATGGTAAAGCTAGTTTGAAAGTAGATTCAGTTGCTGCTTGGTATTCACACCTCTATTATCTGTCCTGGAGTCCAAAAATTACTTGTCTACCTAGTCTTTAAGCTTGAAACATAAACAAGGATGTATTATAAACAAGCCATTCATAAGAAATGATAAAACTATGAACTTAACCACTCCTCTAAAGTATTACCACCTTCTCCTGTCAATGTTCTTCACTACTTAATAAGGACTGGCAAAAGACCAGGTTATTAAAATTCTAAAGGCTGTAAACTGCAGACAGTTTGCTAGCCTTTCATCACATCACATAATTGACTCTTTCAAAATATAAATATAATTAAACAATTTTAGAAAATTAATGTAGGGTCAAAGACTTAGTGTTAAGAAAATAAATTTACAAAGTGTCAATCTTTGCCATATCAGACTACTTAAATGCCTGAAAATATAGTTAAGCACAAAATAATTGTATTTTAGAAATATAATTAAAGAAATTCATTGGATTAAATATGAACATGAATTTATTACCCCAAGGTGTGTGAATTACTTGCAAGTGACATTTTTGCTCTTTGAAGTAAAATGTATACTTTTTCTAAAAGAAAGAAAGAAATAAAAAAAGAGAAAAGTTACTAACATAACCAAAATAACACTTCAGATTATGGAAACTATTCTTTCAATATTCACAAGTTATTAATGTTGTAAAATCCAGACTGACTTATCACAAATAATTTATCATTTTAATTTTTATTCACATATCAATTGGAGGCTGCAGGTAAAACCATAGCCAGGATGCAGTACAGGCTATACACATAATAAGCAATGGTGTTTGAAAACTTACTCTGAAAGTTCAATTGGAAAAATTCAGCTACACAACTTGTGGTCACAGGATCCAAGTAAAAGTGCCCTTTATTTATTTATTTATTTATTTTTTATTTCTCCCATTATAACTTTTCACTGTGCTCTACACAAAGCCAGAATCTTGTTTCAGGAATAAATGGGGCAAAAAAAAAAGCTCTGTTATTCTACTGGTATTTTTCACATATGGCAAGTAATAGAGTGTGCATAGAGAGCAAAATTCATTATAAAATTCAAAGATATGTTTGCAAATATTTTTCCCTTTTATAATTCACATACCTTCAATTATAAGTAAGAAAATTACCAGCTACTGCTCTGAGTTTGGACATCTTCCAGGTACTATTTATCCTCACAGAACTATTTCAGCTACAGTTGAGAACATTAACACTGTGTTAACCAGCATAGCTCCATGTGTAGTCAAAAATTCCAAGAATTAAGCACCACAAGCAAACAGCAGCTACATTCAGTAAGAAACTCTACATATGAATCTAACATATATAGTTCATGTATCCAATATAAATCTTGCATCCATTCACCTCTCACCATCAATTTTGCAGAGCTTTCTGGCTAAGATAATGGCATAATATCACAAAGATAACAAATGTGTTTTATCAAGTCTGTTTCCACTGGGATTAATCAATGAGAGCCATACTTTATTCATAAATATTGCTGTTGAAAGTGTCTAACAATACCTATGAATTCTTATTATAGATCAAAACATTATGCTAGATGCTGAGTAAGAAGATGCATTGGGTTTATTTGGTGAGGCTTGGCTGGGGGGTGGCTGCAGGGGTGGCTTCTGTCAGAAGACACGAGGAGCTGCCCCCATACCGGACAGAGCCAGTTTCAGCCAGCTCCAAGACAGACCTGTGATGTTGGTAGCACCTCTGTGATAACATATTTAAGAAAGGGTAAAAAAAGCTGTGTGGCAGCTGGGAGAGAGGAGTGAGAGAAACAACAAGATCAGTGAAGGAAGAGGGCGAGGAGGTGCTCCAGGCACCAGAGCAGAGATTCCCCTGCAGCCTGTGGTGAAGACCATGGTGAGGCAGGTTGTGCCCCTTCAGCCCACGGGGGTCCACAGTGGAACAGACAGCCACCTGCAGCCTGTGGAGGACCCCACACCAGAGCCAGTGGATATGCCCTGAAAGAAGCTGAAGCCCATGGACAGCCCATGCAGGAGCAAGATTCTGGCAGAAACAGTGGCCCGTGGAGAAGAGCTCACGTCAGAGCAGGTTTTCTGGCAGGAACTGTGGCGTGTGGAGGACTCACACTGGAGAATTCTGTTCCTGAAGGACTGCATCCTATGGAAAGGACCCAAGCTGGAGCAGTTCTTGAAGAACTGCAGCCCATAGGAAGGACACACACTGAAGAAGTTTGTGAAGGACTGTCTCCTATGGGTGGAACCCCACACTGGAGCAGGGGAAGAACGTGAGGAGGAAGGAGCAGCAGAGGTGAATTGTTATGAACTGCCTGCAACCCCCATTCCCCATCCCTCTGTGCTGCTCTGGGTGGAGGAGGTAGAAGAGTTGGGAGTGAAGTTGAGCCTGGGAAGAAAGAGGGAGTGGGGGAGAAGGTGTTTTCAGTTTTGTTTTGATTCCTATGCTGTTAATTGGCTTAAACTAATTTAACTAACTAAACTTAAACTAATTTCCCTAAGTTCAGTCTGTTTTGCCTGTGATGGTAACTGGTAAATCATCTCCCTGTCTTCATCTCGACTCAAGAACTTTTTGTCTTATATTCTCCCGTCCTGTTGAGGAGGAGGAGGAGTGACAGAGCAGTTTGGTGGGCACCTGGCAGTCAGCCAAGGTCAACCCACCACAGGAGACTAATCATACGTTCCAGAACAAATAGGAAATAGATACAGAGAATGCTAGAGGAGATGCAATAATACTAAACAAACAAAAAAACCTCTTGAAGACCTTTCAGCAGATGTAGAATATTTGATAAGTTACAAGAAGCAATGTCAAGGGAAGAAAACTCAAGTGAAATTGTCCCTTGTCCCAGCTCGTCCCAGGTGAAAAGCTATAGAAGGAGAAAAATTTTCACCCTCAGAGTAAGAACTACTCATAAAAGAAGGTCAGACAGATTCAGATTATTAAATAAAAACAAAACAGGAAACATTGCCTAATTATAATTTTAATAGTCAAATTAGATTACAAAAATAGAACAAAGTCTAGAACAATCTACTTTGTAAAAAGTTAAGTCAATCTATGTGTTGTATTTGTAATAGCACAGCTTTGCATTAGTTATTAGTTAATAGTAAACGTGTTAATGCTGACGTTCATGTTCTTATGGAGGTTCACCCCTGAGGCAGCAATGAGACCCTTGTACTTACCATCTGAAGTCTGGAAAAAAGAATCCTTACTAGGCTGTGCAATTATTATTTTTTTATTAACATCTCTACATTTTTACAGCAATTTAAAATTCTCATTATTAATATACTTTTCTTTATGTTACATTTATATAAATGATACGAGTTTTATAGTCATTAATGGAGTACTAATTATTATTTTTAATGCATCTTCTTCCTTCCAAACCAATATGAAATACATTTACTGAAGTATTTTTTTGTTCTGAATTTGATTACTTGGTCTCTCTTGGGTCCAAGCTCATGTCTTAGGTTCCACCCAAGCTGTGAAAAACCCTATCTATACCAGCCATATAATCCCAATGCCTATAGAGATTAAAACTTGTTGAAAATTTTCTGACAAGACCTCCACCAACAAATTCATTAGTATCAAAATGGTCCATGAGAAGTTTTCTTTCCAAGATGTTCAGTCTGTCCAAGAATTCCTCAGCAAGTGACTCCTTGAATGGCACAATACTTTAGATAGCTCAGTCCCTCACACTCCCACCTGCAGAACAAGTGGTTGGCTCTACACACACTTCTGAGGAAAGCTGGTGCCTCACTTGTAAAAAAATTCTGATTCTTGTGACCTCCATTATCTGATGAGTATGAAAAACATGACCTATGGGTCATGGCAAAAAAACAATTCTCAAAGAGCAGGACCCCACCCCATTAATACACACAATGAATATCAAAACACAGACCTTGAAATAGACTACATACCCATACAGTAGTCAGGAGGAACAGCATATCTTTGAGCTTTCAATGCTAAACCTATAACAAGCTATGCTGCTAAGCAAATATACAGCTATGCTTCATGCTACATAACGTTGTCTTCTTTGCATCACTAGCTTTCATCCTCATGCATCTAGCCTCTTCCCTTATCTTGAAATGGTGACTTAGTTTCTAGTATAATTGCTTGCAATAATCACATCTACATATTATGCACATAGAGCAAATAACAGGAAAATCTGTATTTGTAATGACACACTACTCTGACTGCATATGATCTGCGATCAAAAACAGTGTTTTGTTGGTTTTTTTTTATCCTCTGCTATATCACAGATTCACAGAATGGTTGAGGTGGAAGGGACCCCTGGAAGTCATCTGATCCAACCCCCCTTGTTCAAGCAGGGCCACCTACAGCAGGTTGCCCGAGGGCTGTGATAAGGCAACTTTTGAATATCTCCAAGGAGAGAGACTCCACAACCTCCCTGTACAACCTGTACCAGTGCTTAGTGACCCCCACAATGAAAAAGTGTTTCCTGATGTTCAGAGGAAACCTCCTGTGTTTCATTTTGTGTCCATTGTCTCTGATCCTGTCACTGGGCATCACTGAAAAGAGCCTGGCTCCATCTTCTTTGCACCCTCCCTTCAGGTATTTATATGCATTGATAAGACCTCCCCGAGCCTTCTCTTCTCCAAGCTGAACAATTCTAGGTCTTTCAGCCTGTTTTTACATGAGAAATGCTCCAGTCCCTTAATCATCTTTGTGGCCTTGTGCTGGACTGTCTCCACTATGGCCATGTCTCTCTTGTACTGGGGAGCCCAGAACTAGAGCTACCACTCCTGATGTGTCTCACCAGTGCTGCATAGAGAGGAAGGATCACCTCCCTTGATCTGGTGGCAACACTCCTCCTAATGCAGCCTAGGAAAACCGTAGCCTTTTTGTTGTGAGAGTGCATTGATGGCTCATGTTCAACTTGGTGTCCACCAGGACCCTCTACTTTATAGGAGGTAAATGTTTAATTTCTGGTGTTCAGACTATCGTATATGCTAAGTATTCTATTTTGTACCAAGAAAGCATCATATAGCTACGAAAACACAGAAAAAAGAAGTCCAAGTTAAAAGGTGGAGTTCAAAGCTATTTGATTTCACTGTTTCTGGCATTCAACATCTAGAATTTCAGAAGGCAAATGGAATACAGTCCTTTTGCAAGACACAAAGCAGCAAGGTTTGATAGCAAAGGTGTGGAGTACAGTGGGAGTAGATTCTGAGGTAATCTCAAGAGTAAAAAGAACATCTGTTGAAACCTCAGCTGAAATGATGAAGTAGTTGATAAGTTCAAGAGCAAATACGAGAGTAGTGAGGAGAGACAGAAAGATAAAGTAATGGAAAAGTATGAATGCGACACAGCAGTAGAGAATACAGCAATAGACACAAAGCTGAGTGAAGGATGGCAAAGAAAAATGTATGAGGGAAAAACAAGGAATACAGCAAAGTGGGAATATTTCTTAGTAATAGATACTTTTGTGCCTGTATTATCTCTGTCTAGCCATCTCTATCTTTATATGACATTTTATGAAATTGTATACTTTCTTTCCTTTTCCCTATTGGCTACCCTCCAGCTATTTCTGCTCCCTCTTCTATTCTAACTGTTTCTGTCAGACAAAAGCTCAAATGAGACGCCTACATTCAAGTATTATACAAAAGTAGAAATACTCTACATGAAAAAGTACTTTTTAAAGGTCTGTAATAAACTGTATGTGCACTATTTGAAATGTGTTATGAAAATTCCATTTCATAACTTTTTGTGTTTACTCTTCAGAAAGTCAAATGTATAGACATGGCAGTGATCACTACAGTTAAGGCTGCATAACAGTTATGGATCTAAATTATATATTTTCATTTGCTGTAACTTCTGAAATTTTAAACTTACAGTTTTCTGTGATTTGTCTTTTTTTGGGGGGGAAGAGACATCAACAAAGCTTCAGAGTTCTTCTGTCTCTAAAGAGAACAATGTATATTTTTCCATTATTAAAAAAAAGCAAAATCTTGCAAACACTTTATGAACACCTCCAGAACTAAAATAGCTGGGGTCAGGAAATTAAATTTGTTTTTGAAGTAGAAGACATTTGAGGGTTCTGCTGAAAACTGACTTTGATTCAACAGTTATGACTCCTTGACACAGTATGCTATGCTTGTGCATTTCATTTTGCATGAGATTTTTCTATTAAATTGTAACGTGTTCCCATGAAAAAATATATGCAGCAAATTTATAGTCTGATACAAAATGTAGGATAACCAAAACAAATGTACTATAAAAGGTTTAAAAATCCCTGCATATACTATAGTCCATAAATACCATCGCAATCTACCCTGGAGTCTTAGCACCTGACAGATATGAAAGTATCTGCTGGTTGCACTGTAATTAACAGTTAATCCAACACATATGCTGAGATGCACTTTTTGAGAAATAGAATGTAAACAAAAGGTATAATCATTACAGCATAGACATTTCTATATGTTATATATTACTACACAATCATTTCAAATATTACTGGTCAGTGATATTGTCCTAAAAACATATTATAAAACAGGATAGACAACTTCATGAAAATAATGACAAAACTTGATATCCTGTGAAGTTCACTTCACTTACAGAGACTAGGAAATTATTATTGCAAGAAGATAAAATAAATATTCATACTGTGAGTGGCACAGGAATATTCGTGTTAGTAGTTAATATGTTTAATTGGACACTTTAAGTATTCTAATTTTAGCTGAAATCAACTCATAAACTCATCTAGTACTTTATAGTATACAACTCTCAGCACTGGAAGCAATTTTAAATTGACCAGGACTTCTTAAAATGCCTAAAATCAAGGTTAAGAGGAAGAAAAAGGTAAAATCTGTCTCAGGACTGAAATAATAACTCTAGATAGAAATGTGACACTGATATCAACTTGCAATGGAGAAAAGGACCAATTTCTGAAAAAAGACTGGACTTTACAATGAAAGGTGCTTAGAAGCACTGGACAAGGTACTGGAAAGTGCCTGACACCCTTTCTAAAGCTAAGAGACAGTAATAGTCTACTGACTTCAATATCAAAATGCTTTAAACCTCCATTAGACTGCATTCCAGTGGACACATTCAAAACAAATAATATAGCATTTTTTAAGCCATTGGTATGTTTAAGGCACAACTACTGCGTACCACTGAAAAAGGCAGACTAAGAGCATAGGTCAAGATTTTTGATAACTTGTTCTTACACAAGTTCTCATGTTAATGTATTTGTGAAAAACAGTCCATTAAAGTAAGTCTATAGCATATCACATTTCAGCTACATCTTGGCATCCCCTTAGGGAATGAATGATCTTGCCCAGTTCTCACACTGGTATAGTAGAAAAACATGGATAAAGTAACATTGCTGTTTGAATATTAAGCTGTAGTTCATTCACATGGTAAAATGTCAGCTCAAGAGTATTTGAGCATGAGAGGACACACAGTCATGCTGAATTCTCTGTGTGCAAATCCAGTTTTATCCTTTATAAGCAGCCCAGAAACCAGACAGTTTCTTCTCATATTGAAGAAATGGCAGTTGAGATGCTAACTTTTCAACTTTCATTTTCACCTTTGTCACAGGCATGTCTTTAAAAATCATACCTTTCCATGCCTCAAGCTGTTATGTGCAGCTAGGGTAATACCTTCAGCGACCTCTTGTATTCAAAGCTTAAGCAAAGTCAGCTGGTCACTAATTCTATAGTTGAACAAATAACATGATTTATTTATCACCTAGAAAACACATAATCCTATTCCTTCACAAAATAAACTGTGCTGATATCTTTTCCTGAACTATTGTAGGTTTTTTCCCCTCTGTTGTTTTTTTTTTGTTTTGGGTGTTTTGTTTTGTTGTGGTTTTTTTAGAGCAGAAAGACTCTTTCAAAACTTAGGGGAATATGTATCAGGCATTACTTAATGTTACCTACAAATATTACTAGAGACTGAAACCTTTTTCCCTCTTTTTTTTTTTAGGTAAATTGTCTTCAAATGAGTTTGAAGTGTGTAACTATGTATCACCTAACTAGCATTATTAATTTCCTTTCTAAAAACTCATAAATACAATCTCTGTAAAAGAAATATTATTTTTTTTTGTAATGTTCAATTGCCAGTAGTTATTACTACTATTGCTAGACATTCCAAGACAACATTTGTGAAAAAAAAATATATTTTCTGGAGATGCAAAAAAAATGGAAGTTTCCAAAAGAAAAGAGAAATTAGTTCTTTAAAACCTAGGCTTTCCTAAAAGATGATTGAATTTCTTAGTGACACACAAAGCGCACTCTACAGACTTTCTGAATTCTTGTTATATGAGTCTTTGTGGAACTATTAGTGTGCAAATGCATATACTTTGTCAGGAAAAATATTGTCCTCTCCTAGCAGCTCTTTTAGGCTACATAAACAACCTTCGAAGTCTGTCATTAAAACAGGATCTGGGAATAAGCACTGGAAATTGCTTCGTAGTTGATTACATAAATATTACTTGAAGTGCTGGACAGCCCAATAATAGCTCTAAAAATAATTTAGATCCAGAAATTACTCCTCAGTTGTTTGTGGTCTACCGTCTCACACTGAAATACTAAGATTAAACTAGCGGTCAATGACTAACAAAATTACTGTCACAAATGGTAAAATCACTGGCTTTTGAGAGGACTGTAAGTGGGTTTATTACGTTGTAGTAGTGGGTAGTAGTAAAGAGCATGATGTTTACATTTTGTTGCTTATGCATTTGGGAAACTATCAGGGAAACATAAAAATAATTAGAATGAGTTCATTATTTTCTAGGTAATGAGAACAAGAACAAAGCAGAAACAGCAATAATAGAAGTGCATTAAAAAAATAAATTTTTGATGTAATATTAGATTCTAAATGCCTTATTTCACTAATTCAACAGTCATTCATAATAACTAGAAAAACAAAAACAAATGGAAAAATGGGAATAATAGACTTGAATCTAAAAAGTTAGTAATATCTCAGTCTCAAAACTCAAACTGAACATAACAAATTATATGCAAAGGAAGTAAACATTAGTCAAAGTGAATTAATTCAGTGCAGTGGCAAAAACACAAGTAGAATGATGTGATTTATTGTTTCTGCTTAGATGTTTTGGACAGTTAATATTAATTGTGTTCAAGAATGCATGTCTCCTCTATGTTGCTATCACACCAAGAGGTACTTCTGTAAGCATTTAACAGGATTCTTATGAAATTCTTGAGGTATATACCAACAAGATAATTTCAACCTACCATTTCTTCTTTGCTCATCCTCAGGTGGTGTTTACAAAATTATTTCCTTTTTTTCCAATGGGTCACTTTTACTCCTAGACCAAGGAAATTCCAAGAAATATACAAAGAATTTATATTAGTCATCGGTATTTGAAAGGCTGTCAACTTTTGCTTTTGGTCTGTTCACATTTGCAAATATGCTTCTCTATAGCACAATGAAAAAATTTGTAGGTTCATGTGAAATATTCAGTTAAGCTTTTTTGCCTTATGTTTGTACATAGCATGATTAATTGCCATCACTTCCTTCTTTTAAATCACCAATGATCCATCGAGTGGCTTGTACCATATTTATGCCTATGATAATTCAAAATTTTCCAGTGATACTCCAAATAATCTTTATATACATGATATGTTTCTCATTTCTAAAATGATTTTTTTACTTTTCCCATACAAACATACCCAGTTGCATGAGGTATAGGGTTTTAGGCTTTACTGCTGTTTCATGATCAGAGTAATGTTATGTTACTTTTTTTTTTTTTGGTAATGGCAGATTAGTTTTATGCATATTAATCTGTATTTTTCCTAGAGTGCAAACTCCTTAAAATGAAAAAAATGCATATGAAGAAAACAGAAGAATATAATATGATGGATCCATGAATACAGGCAAATAAGGAACTAATGACCATGTTGTCATCAAGACAGGTGGTTAATTAGCATCTAAAGAGTTAGTTCCCACAAGTTATCTGTCAGAAGATAGAGAAATACAAACCCACATTGAGAAGACAGCTAAAATGTGAACACAAATTTAATAAAAGTCTGAAGAATAAAGGTAGCAGAACAAACTCAATGCCATGCTGATTTGTGAAGTTGTATAACAAAATAACTTTAATTAAATATTTAGCAAGAAGAGCCAATAATAGTCTCAGAGAATGTTTCTGTATAAACAATTTTGAGGTTGTCAAATATTATAGTTATTAGGTTAGGAACTTTTCAAGTGAAAAAGAGTGACAAATGAAAATTAAGAGGTTATTTAAGACTGGATGAACTGGGAAGTTGCTGGAAGCCTTGAGAGACAAGAGAGAAGTGATTCCTTCAGTATTCACCCTCTTCCTACTTCCTAATCAATCTTGTTTTAAATTACATGAGTGATGCAAACAGGCAAATTTTAATTTCTGAAGTGAAAGTGAAGACACAGGCCATGGTACTTCAGGTTCTTCATCAAAATAATAAAAAAACGTAGAAATCTTGTCATATAAGATGTGTCATTTTTAAAGTTGCACTACAAAAACAGGTATAGAAAGTGTATATAGACCAATGGAAAATGTGCATAGAAAGAAAACAGTAACTGGAAGAAATACAAGGATATGTCGTTAACTTACTGTTCCCTGTCAGTATATTTACGCAGACTGTCTCAAGGCCTGTAAGGACACCTCAGTATGTCATCCTAGTTCATTGTTTATTCAAAAGGTCAGGTTTCTGCTCTCACTGCTTCGTGTTATTCTCCTTGAAAAGACCGTTCATGTATATCTATGTTTACACAGAACACAGTCATGGGACACCTATGGCTCTATGGAGTGTCTCTGAAGTCCTAATTTTATTTCTTGAATATTTTATTAATTTCAAAAAGAATGCATGTTTTTTCCTAGTAGTTTGACTTCCCATTCTCATTAAATATTGTTAATTACATCTATGTTTACTTCCTTGGAATAGTGATATCAGAAGAATAGTGACTTCTTATTAGGCATAACACATACCTTTCTTACGTTTTTCACAAAAAGAATAAATATTAGTAAAAAAGTTTATATTTTTCTATTTATAAGGGGAAAATATAGTCCTTTTGAAAAGCAAATAATGAGCAGGTTATTAGAGCAATCGTCAGATATGCTAATAAGCAGTAAACAAGTAGTTAGTTAACTCTTTAGAAAGGATGCTTTTTAACTTTCTACTAGTTAGCCAGAGATTTACTGACATTTTTTTCCTTGCCTATTTTATCCCAAAGCATCCTGTAGTGCAGGGGAAACCACTTGTTCTCAGTTGCTTAGCTGCATGTTTGTAGCTAGTATGTGGCCAATATTATTCAGTCTTATTTTTTGGTATCTCAAACAGAACTTTTCTGATAGAAAATTTCAGTTTTCTACATTTCTGGCTTTTTGTATAAGAATGAAAGGCTACTTATCCTTCTGCATCATGTGGGCATATATTTGCCTTCAACTCCACAGTTTTTACAATTAAGTTCAAACTTTGAGTTAGTTACTAAAAAACTGTACAGCCCAAAAATGTACAACTCTGTGGGTCCTTCAGTGGAAACAGAAACTGCATTACGAATACATTCTTTAAATTACTCAGGAAAAAAAAATAAATCTGTGTCTCTGATATCACAGAGAAGAGTCCTAATTGCAGGTCTTCAGGCTGTAAGGCAGCTGTTCCTAGTGATTTGTTTCGTTATGGTTTAAGCTGGTGTGCAAATCCCATTATTAGCTTTTGTTTTTATTAGGAGGTGTTCTCAAATAAATGATCTATTTGTGATCTATTTAACTATTTAAATGAGCACAGTCATCATCATTTTTTATTTTTTCTTTTTAATTTAGTAATGTATATATTCTTGTTCTTTCTTACATACTTCCCTAGGAATATGCTTTTAGCAACTTGTCTGACAGAAGGGATGCAAAGCTTTGTATCCAGATAGACCTTCACTCTGACTGGATCTGACTTTTATATCTTTTCATGATTCCCCACAAGGTAATAAAGACTGCAAAAACTAGTACATTCCTCATTTTACTACACAGTTATTGTAACTCTTATGGTATATATGATACTGTTTATATACTAACAAAGCATAAGAAATTTAAAGAAAATACTGTTTTAGAGTAACTATTGCTATCTACTTACTCTGTAAATCTAAACTGTTATATCTCACTTTCCTGAGTTTGACAAATAAGGAGCTCAGTTGCAGAAACTGCCCATGAATTTGTAGAGGTGGCAATGTTTTGGTTCAGAGGAGCCTAGACCAAGCTGTATGGAAGTGCTTGGTGCACCCAAAAATAATCACTCTAAGCCTTTCATTTGAATAATGTGGATAGATTTCTCCACTGTGAAGTAGTTTCACCGTTTTCTTATCTTGTCTGCAGTCTTGAGAGGGTGTAAATGGTTAAGAGTGAACTGTCATTTTTGGTGTTTTAATACTCTTTGAGCAGGCCACCCAATAAAACAGAATCCTCCTACAGCATTCTTCCTCTGTTTTGCAAACTTGTACAATGTCAGGTCTTGAACTAGCTGTTTAAGAAAAGGTCAGTATTCAATAAAATGTGATGTAATCATGAATATTGTGTGATGTAAACTAAAGGAACATTACCCTGTGTCTGCTTTAGCAAATGATGCAAATCAAAATGAGCTGATCATTGAAGCAAAAGAGGCACTACTGAGAATCTGATAGTGGGATGACATTTCAGGTTTTTCTTGGTTTGTTTATGGCTGGGTTTTTTTTTTTTCTTTTGGGGGGGGTGTTTTAGTTTTGTTTTTTTCTTAAATCTTTAAACTATCTCTGATGAGGTCCCATGGTTCAAATGCCTATTTGTGGCTGGACTGCATTAGGTGGGCTCTGGGAACACATTTTCCAGTTTAATTTCATTCAAGAGGAATCCAGTCCATGCACTCAGACTGTTTGGTTCTCATCATCAAAGCACAGTAAGTAGAGACAATTAGGAGGACTGTTTCAAAAACACATTTCTGATCCAAACTAAAACACTAATATAGAAAAACTCTAAGTCCTCTCAGTCCCAGTCCAACTTTGTAGTTACTTTAAAATCTGTTTTGAAGTGGTAGCAAAATTCCTGGAAACTGTTACAAAGGAGTACGTACACTTTGAATTTAATCTCAGTTGTCTGGATGTAAGAAGTTGTGAGGTACCAGACACCCATCTTATCAAGAAGCTTGAATGAAGACACACCAAAAATAAGAATCCTTAATCTAAACACTGAATGATGTGAAAAAATGCTACCATCTAAGATCACAAATGCCACAGCAACCAAGACATAATGTCTAACACAGCTTAACCTTGTAGTAGTGAGTTTTGAATGACTTCATCCTGCATTACTGGGAAGCCATGAAAGGCAGCTGAAAAAAAAGATAAGGAAGACTACTGAAAAACATTTAACCGGATAAAATAATAAACAGTTTTAATATCCGAAGTTCTCAATTTCAAATTTCATTTTTAAGTCATGAACAGTTGTATTGTATTTTAAATTAATCTTGTACCAATGCAGATTTTTATCTACTGCCATTTTAATCTGACAGCATTCCATAAGCATTTTCCTCCATTTGCCCAATACTCCATCACTTTAGACTGGATATCATTTATTTATAAAACTAGAAAATCATATCCTAAGGCGATGCACTGCAGGAACCTTTCATGTTTAAATGACAGCTATTGAAGGAACAAGACATGCTACAAAAGTAATGCTAGTGAATAAGAGCTTCCATTATAAGAATACATTAAATTGATGCATTACCAAATCTCTTTGATGTTCTGTATCATTTATCAACAACATTAAGACTATGAAAGTTTTATTCAGAATGACTGGTTTATTAAATGGTTCTTAACATGTTTCACATAAAATATTTAAGATAAAAATAATAATTATACTTTTTTAAAAATTTGTTTTTTCATTACAACAGAGTAAATAAAATGTTTCTTAGTATAAGTTAGCCTGTTAGCTAGTTAGACTGTTAGCTGAGAGTAGCCAATGCTAACAGAATAAAGACTGACTTCCTAGCACAAGAAAGAATACGTTTTTCCACAGCAGAGTTCATAAAAATCAAATATATTTCAAGTCTATGAACAAGGAAATTACTTAGCAGGGGAATATGAAATAATATATTAATAAGGACCGAAGTATTCCAAGACAAGGAAACAGCAACTGTTTAAAAGCATTGATGATCTCAAGTCTTAATGGCCTCTTGGTCTCAGTGCTTAGTTTTGTTATTCTTTCATCTTAAATTTTTTCCTTCCTTCTTCACATTCTTGTATTCCTACAATAGCATTAACATTCACATTGTTTCAACAGCTTATTCTGTTAAATCTATTAATATAGTTATGTCAAGGAAAGTTTTTTCAAAGGAATATAGCAGGCATTTATGTTATCTTTACATTTTAGCACAGAGTTTGGTAGCATAATCATAGATTGTTGTTCTGGACCAGCAATCTTAAAAGATGAATTTAAGGATGAATGCTAAAGACAAGTTAGTAATGGTGCAGATACACAATGACAGCGAAAGGCAAAACATCAGCTCCATCTGCCCAAAAGCATATAATAAGCAGACATTCTGCAGAGGTCAATAATAAACCACACATTTTGGGTCCTTTACTCTCCCAGACAGTTAAACAGGGCTGAATTTTAGCAGCAACCCTGCCACTTCCACTGTCTTCCCTTCAGCTGTATTGCTAGGACATCGAACAAGACCCCAAATGTAAAGCATTTATGAATGGTGCTAATGATTCTGGCTGGCAGTCTGGCATAACAAAACTGGTATCATAAATTGTCCAAGAAAATCTTAGAAACATTCTGAACGTGACAGTATTTTCCAAATGTCTATTTGTTTTCATATTTCAAAGGACTTTCAGCTTAACTGAGATTAAAATAAATTTATCATGGTAAAACTATCTATCTACTCTTTTCGGATCATTATACTTTTGTCTGATAAAGATACGTCAACAGCAGTATTTCCTAAACTACGGTCTCATGAACGAATGAATAAGTCTGGTAGCTTTGGAAATGCTAAAATGGCTAATTTGTGTGAGACATTCTGTGTATCTGTGTGCAAAAGGGCTCATAACTGAGTAGCTGGAGATACTGGGATGACAGTTGGCTATTTCAGCTGCTAATGTTATTAGAGAGATTGAAATGGATGTGCACAAGAAATGTTAGAATATGATTTTTCATTTAGGATTTAAATGTATGCATATGATTATTCTGCTTCTGCTTTAGTAAATGGATTTTTTCCTCAAAGAAAACTTTTCTAAGTCCTTCAGAGGCTGCAGATTTTTGTTTGTTTTTAATTAATAGAATTCAAATGCAAGAATTCTACAGTCAGAAATCAAAAGGTATGTGATTGTAAATCCAGTCCTTGCTTAGTAGTAGAAAAATAATACTTTTTTGTTTAACTCCTAATGCCATCCATAAGGAATTTATTAAACAAAAAAAAAAAAAATCCCTCCAGGAATAATAGACACTGAATTTATATTCAGTGCAAACAGCAGGATTCTCTCTGGTATATCAAACACAAATGGGATGGGATGAAGATGAAGGAGTATTGAAATAGTAAACCTTGCTAGATAGTAGGAAAATACCCACAGGTATGATTTCCTTATAGTTGCCTGTCAAAATATCATGATATTTGAAACTAAAATATAAGTGCCCTCAGTTATGAAACTATACTGAAAAGAACCCTGGAGATTTTCAGTGACTTTAATGATATGACCAAACTAAAACCAGCCTGTAGAACCACAAATAAAATTGCCCATGCTGCCAATTTAATGTGAGATAATCAATACAGATGCTGAGAAGTCGAAAAAATGTGGGAACTTATCTGTCTCCTAAATTGGAACCATCACAGTGGAACTCAATATGGCAACACTCCAGAACTGGTACCAGCTTCCTCCCATGATTCAGAGCAGACTGATTTTTCTCCTCGCTCTGCATCAAACACGTCATAGTGATGAAGTTCTAACATTTTGCTTTCCAGTATGTACTGACCTTGCCACAGACATGACACCATATTTAATGTTTTAAATGCATTTTTAAATATACAGCTCACAAAGATTAGATTTACAGGAAGAAACCTAGGGAAAACTATCACAGATTTGTCCCTGAAGAGCACCTCAGAAAAAAACCTTTCTAAAGAGTGTGGCTGCATACCTAACACAAGAATCTCGAGGAGAAAAATGAAAGAAGGAGAAGTTTAAAAAAAAAAAAAAAAGAAAAAAGAAAAAAAAGAAAAAAGGAAGAGTTTATTCTGTTTACTGAGAGGATGATAGTACTGTTATAGCAGAGCATGCTCTTAGAGGTGTCCTGAGCTGTTCACGAATCTGACTGCTTGGGATAGCCAAATTCTCTCAGGTGCCTCTAAGTTTTCTTTTTAATTCAAGAAAAAAAAATTCTTCAAGACCTTTTATATTTTTATTTCTCTCCACTAAATCTCATTTGATAAAAACTTTAAATAAGCAGCTGTTCATAAATTAGTGTGTTCTTAAGACTGTTGAGTAGCATCATTGCTACAGTTTTTGGGATTCCATACAGAAACCATCTGGTATTTAACAAAAACCATAATTCAAAAGCCAGTTAGTGATGTCTATACAAATCCAGTATTATCCACTCTCCTAATTTTGCCCCTGGAATACATGATTTCCTTAAGTGTTTTAAAACATAATACTGTTAATAGAATTGGACTGAAAATCAAGATATCTTGGTACCAATATATTATTTTAATAGTTACAATGAAACAGGTTTTTTGGCTAATTCCCCCACCCCCACAACAGAAGGGCAGAGTAATTTCCATTACTACATTTCCATTAAGAATTTGCAAAGAGAGAGACAGCTTTTAATCATTAAAACTCCTCCAACAGTGACAAGTAATTCAGTGACTACCTTGGCAACCTCACTGGGCCCCCTTGTTAATTTGAACTGCACGCTTTCTTGGCGAAGGAAACATTGCTACTGATTTCTACCATTTCAAAAAAAAACCCCTCTTTATGGACCCTAAACCTGAGAATTCACTAGTACAATCTGGTATCAAGCACACAGTGTGCAAATGTACAATGTGTGAAGCATTGGAGAATCGGTCTCAGGTGGCCTGAGTTGAAGGCACTTCAGATCAACCATCCAGTATGTGCCAACTCTTTCACACTGCAAGATATCTGTCCATTCATAAAACTGAAAGGATATTGTATGTCAGTAAGCCTCTTTTCTACCTGATTTGTACAAACAGTCAAGGTAATTAAGTGTGCTTTTAGGTGTCTAAATAGTGCCAACTGTGCACGCAAATAATTGTATGTTGAAAAATAAAACTTTCACTTAAAAAAATAAAGATCATGTAGTTAAGTTGCATAGCCTAGATAAACATTTTTTTTTTAAGAATGAATCATGGGGTTTGTACTATAAAAAGGAAGAACATAGATTTCTACAGAATGCACAGGCAAGTGGGCAGGAAAATTCATCATATAAGGTGTCTGAGCAAATCCAGGGGGAATTAATGATCTGCTCTATTCAGGAACATCTAAAAAATAATGCCATCTGGTGTTAAGCAGAATTCTAGCCAATAGCTGGCAGCAAAATAGGTTTGACAACCTTGACATAAAAACTACTTATTCTCAGTGCCAATTATGCTCTCTCTGTGAGTTCAAAAGCGTATCTTTCCAAGAATGGCGTTTAGCCCCTACTGGCATCTGAAATGCCACACAATCTTTACACCTCAGAGATTAAAGTAAAAACACTTATGCAAAGTACCAAACAGAAATAACAGAATAATCTGGATAAACACATCAAATACTAATTCACAGTTCATTACGTTTAGAACTATTAAGAACTGACATCTCATCAAATAGTGAAAAAGAAACAATGGTAATGAATAGAATAGAATAGAATAGAATAGAATAGAATAGAATAGAATAGAATAGAATAGAATAGAATAGAATATTTCAGCGGGAAGGCACCTACAATGATCACCTAGTCCAACTGCCTGACCATTTCAGGGCTGACCAAAAGTTCAAGCCTATTGTTAAGGGTATTGTCCAAATGCCTCTTAAACATTGACAGGCCTGGGGCATTGACCACCTCTCTAGGAAGCCTGTTCCAGTGCTTCACCACCCTCTCGGTAAAGAAATGCTTCCTAGTATCTAGTCTGAACCTCCCGTGGCGCAGCTTTGAGCCATTCCCATGTGTCCTATCACTGGATACCAGGGAGAAGAGATCAGCACCTCCCTCTCCACTCCCCCTCCTCAGGAAGCTGTAGAGAGCAATGAGGTCGCCCCTCAGCCTCCTTTTCTCTGAACTAAACAAACCCAGAGTCCTTAGCCACTCCTCATAGGACATTCCTTCCAGCCCTTTACCAGCTTTGTTGCCCTCCTCTGGACACATTAGAGCACCTTAACATTCTTCTTAAATTGTGGGGCCCAGAACTGCACACAATATTCAAGGTGAGGCCGCACCAATGCTGAATACAGCAGGACAATCACCTCTTTTGACCGGCTGATTATGCTGTGTTTGATGCACCCCAGGATGCGGTTTGCCCTCTGGGCTACCAGGGCACCCTGCTGACTCCTACTGAGCCTGCTGTCAGCCAGCGCCACAGATCCCTTTCTGCAGGGCTGCTCTCCAGCCACTCCTCTCCCAGTTTATACTTGTGCCCAGCATCACTCTGTCCTAGGTGCAGAGTCTGCATTTGGACTTGTTAAATTTCATCCCATTAATCATTGCCCAAAAGTCATTGCTCTAGGTGGTAACTTTGGAATACAGTGTGTTTTACTGATTCCAATATTTTTCTAAGTGAAAACTCTGTTTTCTCCTTTCTTTTGAAAGGATCCTATTTGATCCTTGTTTTCGCTACAGAAATGAAATTTTGTCTCAGCTATATATGCCTCACCAAAAGCATTTTCCTAGGTAGTGACACAGAAGCAGACAAAACTGAGACTAGCTTCTTTCACAGTGTTGCTTGTCTTCACTATTAAAAGTCAAAAATGTACTCAGCTCAGTTTTCAGGTACTGTTTAACTGATTTCAGATAGGTAAAATCACATGAATCAGTTCCCTCTTTTTGCTTCCTAGACAAAGCTAAGACAAAAACATGACCTTAATTTATCTGTTATCAAGACAAAAACATGCCCTTAATTTATCTGTTATCAAGTCTTAAAGCTTCTGTGGCTGGCCAAAACTCACAGACATAGCTTCTCTTCCTTTAAGTGCAAGAACTCTATTTCAGTAAGTGGCACTGAAGAATGGCTGTGCCATCTATACTCATAATACAAAAGTGATTTAAGAAGAAAGAATAGGATTTCAGGGGGACAGCAATGATCATCTTCCAATTTAAGTAATCTCTAGATTAATCGAAAAAGAAGCCACTTTTGGTTTTTAAAATTCTCAGATATAAAAACATAAAGGGTTTAAACTTTTTAGAAGTAACATATGACAATTCTCAAGCAATGGTTGTCCATCTCTCTACAAGGTTAAAACAATTATATAGGACTCTTTTCTGATTGGTTTAGAACCATACAGTGTGTTATTGGAGGTGTTATGATATAAAATACACAGTACTGTTGTATGCAAAATTTCATGATTTAACTTGTAGTAGCCACAGGCATTGCCAGATGGATTCTTGATGCTCAGTTATTTGTCTTTCATTGATACTAAAAATTTACACCAATTTCCTAGTGAGAAATTGTCATGGTTTAACCCCAGCCGGCAACTAAGCACCACACAGCCACTCGCTCACTCGCCCCTCAGTGGAATAGGAGAGAGAATGAGAAGAGTTAAAGCGAGAAAACTCATGGGTTGAGATAAAGACAGTTGAATAAGTAAAGCAAAAGCCATGCACACAAGCAAAGCAAAGCAAGGAATTCATTCACTACTTCCCGTGGGCAGGCAGGTGTTCAGCCATCTCCAGGAAAGCAGGGCTCCATCACGCGTAACCATTACTTGGGAAGACAAACACCATCACTGCAAATGTCCCCCCTTCGTTCTTCTTCCCCCAGCTTTATATACTGAGCATGACGTCATATGGTATGGAATAGCCCTTTGGTCAGCTGGGGTCAGCTGTCCCAGCTATGTCCCCTCCCAGCTTCTTGTGCACCCCCAGACTATTCACTGGTGGGGTGGGGTGAGAAGCAGAAAAGGCCTTGACTCTGTGTAAGCACTGCTCAGCAGTAACAAAACCACCCCTGTATTATCAACACTGTTTCCAGCACAAATCCAAAACATAGGCCCATACTTGCTACTATGAAGAAAATTAACTATCATCTCAGACAAAATCAGCTCAGAAATCTAAAAAAATATGTTGTATATTCAGAGGAAAAAGAAGTACAGTATTTAAATTTTGACTTGTATAGAATATCTGTGTCCTAAGAGTAAGTACTTGCTTTAAATAGACACAGGTAAAGTAGTCATCCATTGTCAATAAATATGAAAAATTAATGCTCTTTTTAAATTTGAGTATAATGAAACGGTAATGATATTTGCATCATATTCCAAATGACCCTTTATAACGTAAATTGTCCCCCTATTCTTTCACATTCTCTAGTTCTAGACTTTTTTAGAAGTTCAGCATCATTAGCTCTTTCAGAACAAAAGTAGGAAAGAATAAGGGAAGAGCAGTGTGGCTATGCTTAACTATATTATAAAAGAGTAGGAATAAACATCTCTATCATCTACATATACAAACAGCTTCTCCTCATATGCATTTGATAATTCATAAAACTTTAAAAACAGTTCAGGCAAAAATATGCAAAGCTTTAAAAAGGAGTCAGAAATAAAAAAACAAGGAGAATACAAAATCTGAACTGATTTGTGACCTTTGATCTTACAGACCTGAACTGAATTGCAAATATGATAGTAGCTTATTAAAATTCTACTTTGGCTGCTTCAATATCACTGAATCAGCAAACTAAGAATATTAAGTCATACAGAGGACATAAGACTCACATATTTTGAAATATATTAAAAAACTGATGTTTGTAATTATTTATATTCCACAGATGATGCATTTAGTTAGGTGTCAATGAATATGATTTTTCAGTTACTTCTGTCAAACACAGCATTTAAAAAAGCCAATAACAATGTGCTGTTAATGCTTCCACTCAGAACATTATGGTTCCTGGTTTCCCATGATTTCATGTAGTACTAGGGAAAAGAGATGATTTAAAAAAAAAAAAAAAATTATAAATAATACTTAATTCAGAATGAACACTCAATTTCCAAGCAGTAATTAAGATAAAGCATCAGCAAAGCATATAGAGTTGATGGAACTCATTGACATTTTGTAACTATATATTCATATAACACATGGTTTCAATATTTCATGTTAGTTCATAATGAACCTCATCTGGCTCCCATTAAATTATTGATATTAGTATTTTAATGAGGATTTCATCTTAATAAATGCCTGCAAGTAAAATGCAAATGCCATTGACATGTTCCCCCCAAATTAGGCCTTTTGGTATTGCTTAACAGTGTCACTAGTAAAGCAAAAATCGTAAACCTCAACCCTGCTTTACAGCTTCCTGGAAAAAACCCAAAATGTAAATTAAATATGTCTACACAAACGTTGCAGATGCTTAGACATTTCATGACTCATTTCCATTTTATGGATGGGGCTCTCCAACCAGGCCATCTTTTACATACTAAAATCACAGAACACCTTTGACGCAATATATCTTTTCCAAAAAGAACCATGAAACTAAATAGAGGTATTTCATCGAGGTTAATTACCCTAAAGAAAGGGTAAGATGTGAAATGTACTAACAAATTGTGGCCGACTTGGCCAATCTCCCTCCCTCCCCCAGCATATTTCTGAATGTATTTATTCATTTCCATTCAGAAATGTCTCAGTGATGTTTCCTAGATACTTTCAGGACCTTTAGCCTCTACGATATGAATTCCATGTTGTTCAGTTTAGTGATATAAGTGAAAAAATGAAGTGGTTTGGAAGAATTACAGCAATTATTCAGTATCTGCAAAGCCTTCCTTTCAGCAGAAACTAAACAACCTCAATCTATTATTTGCTTTGAAAGAAATGCATTCATTAAATTCTGTATCTGCTCTCATGGAAAGTTGAATTCTGACAGAGTAGGGACCTTGCTGCCAAAGTACAAGAAGTAGTAGGGAGAAATCTGGGAAAAAATCGCCACAAATATCCTCAGTGGATATAATTAGCTATAGGAATAGCTTTAAGGATGTGATGGAAGCTCTGTCAATTGAAGTCTTTGTTTCATAATTAAACTCGAACATAAGTATTAAGAATGACAATCAAGCAGAAGTTTGAGGTTTGATGCAGACATCACCAAGTAAAACTTTATAGCATGTTATCCAGCAGGAAAAATGAGATGACCATAACTGTTCCTTCCAGCTTTCAAAATCTAGGAATGTAGTATCTTGAAAAAGTGGTAGTTAAATTTATCACAATGATCTTGAAATGAAAAAATCTCTACAAAAATAGAGACTAATATGATGCTACACCATATTCAAAGCAGCGTACTTGGATAATATTTTAGGTTACTGCTTCATTGATTTTATTTTATATCACAATTAACATTGACATAATAAACTCAATTTCACCTTCACGTCAACCATCAATAATTCCTGCTATTATATCATTTTATTAAGAAATAGAAATAGACCATATTATCCCACTTAACCATCAAATGCAATACTTTACTTCTTACTTTTGGTCTTCACATAAATTCTTCTCTCCCTTTGTTTTATTATTTTTTAAACTTCCTTTAATTTATGTGTAAACTTTTTAGGAAGAGACCACTTTTTTGTTTAATAAAATACCATGCAATCATGACACTAACGTATTATAAATCTCGTGTTTAACCCGTTTCCATATAAATAGATAATAAAAATATCTTTCATAGTAAATTTGAAAATTATAAACGTGCATATTTATAAAAAGATGCAATTTGTGTAGAAAAACACATATATAGGAATTGGCATTTTCATGTACATTTAAATAAGAAAGATGCAAAATACCAGCACTAGTATAAAACAGCAAATGTGTCTAGAGCAATATTGTGGATAATTTATGAGTAGCTTATTCTAACTCTATTAGAATAATACCTAATAATATAGTATTTTGGAATGATTGAAAAAAATCTGTGTGTAAATGTCTGAAAGTGTTAAGTTTTACAGTTGCTGTAACTCTCAAAACCTTGTTTTATGCCCAAAACGGCATTGTGAATAATATGTACAAAAAGCAAGGACTGCCCTAGTCTTCTGATGATAAAGATGAAGAAACATATGCACTACAAAATTTTGAATGTTGAGGTCTTTTTTATTTCCACAAGCCAGATAAAATTGCATACCATTTTACTCTTACTCAGCAATGAGTTACATGAAGAGATTCTCAAAAAAACCCAGATGGCACTAATGCTTAAGAAGAAAATGTGATGTGTCATGCTATTCATGAAAAGAACTTCATTCACAAAATCTTGTCTATGGTAAACAATTCATATACTTAGAGTATGCTCACCAATAGTCAGTATTGAAATAAAAAGGTAAAGAAAAAATAGAAATAGGAAAAAAATATTTAAGACTTAAATTTGCTTCTGGAGAAAAAAAATCATATTTACCACTTAGAAGACTTAGTCAAAGTGCAAAAGAAGCCTCCCTAAATTGTAGGATGTTCAAAATTTGGACTTAGAGACTCTTTTTAGCCTGTTTGTTTGGAGTGTGTTCAGGAACAAGGAGAGGTGAAAAGGGCGGGGGGAAGAAAAAGAAAAAAATAGTCTCAGACTTGTCTCCTTTGCCTTCATAAAATAATCCTCTATTCACAGTCAACATTTTTAACTTCTGTTAGGGGGACAGCAAAAATGCAAGATTATACCTTAAAACAGTTTAGGGTAAATCCTGCATATATTTTGTGTTATTAAAATCATCACTATTTTAGCCAGAGTTTAGCAGGGAGTTTTTCTGAGAGTACCACATAGCAAACAGCAGCAATTTATATGATTGAAGCAAATCTCAGCATATTCATTCAATATCTGACATCAAACCAAGTGGTTTCATTCTGAAACGCAAATAATTAAAATAACTAAACCTGAATAACTAAAATAACTAAACCTAAAATAACTAAACCTTAGGGACATGGTATTGTGGTGGTCTTGATAGTGTTAGGTTTATGGTTGGACTCGATGATCTTAAAGGTCTTTTCCAACCTATACGATTCTGTGATTCTGTGAAAATTATTGTGACTGTATAAATGTTTGGTAATGGAGAGGGGAAAATCATCGGCAAAGTGAAATGAATACATTTCAGTGTCCGAATGTCCAAAAACTCTGAAAACAGACAAAAGAGCAATTTAACCTTCCAAACTAAAGGCTCTCCTTGGTAGCTGAAGAAGGCACATCATACCTTCTTTGAGAAAATCTGTGAGAAATAATTAAAAAGATTTCCTCTCTTATGCTTAGAATAATTTGTAAAAATATTCAGTAGTAAACCTTCATGTGTCACAGTGAAGCTGTGAGAAGCTCATTAGTATTGAAAGAAGTAACCATAGAAGGAAGTTACATACAGCCCTCATCACAGAGGGGTTGCCCACCTCACAGTTCCAACCTAATCTCCACCTGCTCCATTTACTAAAAGGCACTGTACAAAATGCCTCACAAAAGATAATACAGATTAAGTTTCTCACCAATATATAATAGACATAATTATCACTTGCTTGGGTGAGATTTTTCTTCCTAATTAAAGCTCCACAGTGTTTATTCCTCAATTTCACTTCCCCCCCACTTTGTTTGAATGTAATCTTCAATTGCATTTACTCAAACAAAGACTCACTTTTTCATGAATTGTTAACATATTTAGTGGCTTTTTAAAGCTGTAACCTTGCAGTTGAGGATGGTTTTATATGAAACTCAGAATAAAGCCAGTTTTGATTGGTTTTAAATTTTCCTTATGAATCCATTTTTTTCTACTAATAACTATTATTGATTTATTAAACTATCATTGATTTTCTGGAAATGATGAAATGTATGTTTATTTGAAATAGCAAAGCAAGTTATCTGCATTAAACAGCTGGTATAAAAAACCAGTAATTGAAACAGAATATGTTGAGGGCTTTTATATATAGTATTGATTTCTACATGAGGGAGAGCACAAATCTATGGTTTATAAAATACCGTAGTAAAGGATAATTCATCAGTATATTTTCTGAACAATATATTCAAAGTTTAGTGAAGGTAAAAAACGTAAAATGTAAATACCATCTTTGCAAGACATTATTAAGAAAAGGAACAATGACTCACTTCAGTTTATTATAAGAAACTGACCTGCAGTTTATTAAATTCAGGGTATTGTAGGTTTAAGTATTAAGCATGGAAGTGCTGAAATACCATATCAATATAATGTTTTCAACAAAAATAACTACACCAAGTAGAGTCTTCCCACTCTCTCCATATGTAACACAAAATTAACACTGAAAGTCTTTAGAATATGTACATTTGTGTAAATCAAGTTGTTACTTATGTATTCTGCTCCTTTCAACCAGGTGTTAATAGGACAAAGAAAAAACTCCTACCAAAGCTGACAAGCTGCAGTTAATCAAAGATGTAGAAAGAGAGGCAGGTGTGATGGGCTTGTATACAGACAAAAAAACCCCCAAACTTATACTTTAGAAAAAGGAAAAATCCAAAGTCTTCAAAACTGTATATAAAACCACGTTTAATGTGCTTTGTGTTTGTTTCATTTTAACACCTTCACCAGATTTACAGGTGGAAATGCTAGTTCTGTTGCAAAATTTCATGTTATGTGAACTGCTATAAGCAGAAACTTGTCCTGTACCTTTGGTACACAATCAACATTTCTTCAGCCAATGTTACAAAGCCTGGAGCTGCAGGGAATCTACATTTCATTGAGGCCCAGCCTCTGAGATATCTGTTTGCTTGATTTGTCATTCTCATGCTCCAGTGTTTTGTGGTAGGAGACACAAATGGCTTCAACAGAATGAAGTTTAAAACTTTATTTGAAAAAGCAGATGAATTGTTAGTCCCAGTTTTGACCATGCATGGGGGCAAGCTGCAGACGAATTTCTGTTTAAACAGAAAATCTTCACTCACAGTCTCCCCTAATTCTTTGCAAAAAATTTCATATTTAAAACAGTGTTCTTTGCTTATCCAAACCACAAAGAACTCACTGAGCCTTTCATGTTATAACATACTACGGGAATAACTGTCTAAAAGAATTGGAAATCTGATGGGATTTATTTAAAATGAAATTTTTATGCAATTAACTAAGAAAACCTTTAAAACAAACATCTTGATATGACATATCAATGGACTAGAGAAATTTCAGTAAAAGTTTGTATTTTTGTATGTCTCATGTTCATAAAAAGTAATTTTAAGCAGTTAAACTTTATTTTTGTCTCAATTTGCAATTTGTTGGCAAAACTAATTGTACAGCAATATTTTTAAGAGCCTGCAAGAAGCTTTTATCATTATATGTCAGAGTACTCTGAGTACTCTAAAGAAGCAGTTAGGTCTATTACCCTCATTTTTACATAAGGGTAAATTAAGTAGAGAAATTAAAATAGCAACCAATTAAAAAATTACGTCTACCTTTTCACGCCTCATGTTCTGGGGTATCATTCTCATAGCTGCTAAGCACTTGCTATTTCAGTGTAACTGCAGGTGCTTCTCACACCTGAAAAATCTGATTAATGGACTGAGCCAAAGCACATTTAAAATCAGTCAGTCCTGGTAGCTGATATCATAAGAATCCTGGAGCTCCTTACCACCAGTTAGAATTCACAGCTCTAAGCTGGGTATTTAGGAACATTCCTAGAGCTCATGGAAGCCAGGTTTGAGTAAGTGCCACCTAATGTAACCAAAGGAAATGAGAAGATGAGAAGCCTAACTAGTGTCTTGCTTGCTTCTCTCAAACTACAAAGCAAACATTCTTAGACAGAAGTCCTTCCCTAGACTTAGATTCCTAAGTCGTCCCACCAAACCCTGGGAAGCATCACACTATTTGAAAACATGGCGTGTGATACTGCCCACTCCTTCTAACATTCTCTTTTACACATACGGAAGCTTAAAATGTTCTTTCCATGCTGTGTCCCATCCAAAGAAGGATTTTAGATGGAGGAAAAGGAAAGTTCTTCTATGTTTTACAACTTTCTTCCTCAGTTTAATTTTCTCACTTCTGTAGTAGTTATCCTTTGTGAGAGCAAAAGGACTTGAAATGGTTTTCTGTAATCTATTGCTCATATACCACTGCATAACTTGCACAGTTTATCTATAATGGATATAGTGAGTGTAGCCACATCCCAGATACTTTTTGGGCTTCAGATAATTTTATTTCTGGAGATTTTGAAATCTTTGCGGATAAAGCAATATAGACTCTTCACTATGTAACCATATCTTTTATAAACTATGGAGAAGGAAAGCCATTTCCTTCAATAGTAGCGGAAGAAATCATGACATTCATTAACTCCTTCACATGGTTTCTTCAATGACAGGTATTTCTCAAAAGGTAAAAGGGTGCTATCATAGTATACTTGATATACTTGTGGTGCCAACTGCAGGCCACATGGAGATATGGAGTTTCTACGGACCGTGAGAGACTGGTACCCCAACAGATACTAAACTCATGAACTCTAAGCATAATAGTACAGGAGAAATAGTCACTCCTGATGAGCGAAAAAAGCACGAATACAGCTGTCATGGAGACCTTAACCAGACTGGTGGATGAACCAGCTTTTTTAGTTTAAGCAGATGATGAAAAAAATTTCAGGACCAAGACCTGAAAGAACTCCCTTAGGCTGTGTCCTGGTGTCGGCTGGGATACAGTTAATTTTCTTCCTAGTAGCTGGTATAGTGCTGTGTTTTGGATTTTAGTATGAGAATAATAGTGATAACATGCTGATGTATTGGTTGTTGCAGTGCCTGTCGTATTGTCACCAGATCCTTGAGGATTCTGAATAGCATTGAACAGGGCTCGGTAGGCATGGGGCAGGCCCCAGCACATTGCAGTGATTTGTATCTCCTTAGAATTGTCAGGGTGACAGCATACTCTTTCCAAATATTCTACTAATTTTTCAGGATTCTGCACTTGTTCAGGGGTGAAGTTCCAAAACACTGGAGGTGCCCACCATCCTAGGCATTTGCCTATGCTATCCCACACACCCTGCCACCCATAACTATCCGACCTTGGGGCAGATCTCTGGATGATATTCTTAAATTGCTTACTAATCTTGGACAAAACTGAAACAATATTCCCAAGCAATATCAACAGATGTATATTAACTACCCAAGGATGTTCAAGATATTGAAAAGTTCAAGGATGTTCAAGATACTGAAAAGTTATTGTAACGAAGGAGGAAACATTGTAGAAGAAAGGAGTGAAGGTGCAATCCTGCATTTCCTCCATAAAATACCTCTCAGAGGAAGAAGTATAATTGCTAATTGTTTCCATAAGGTGGTACCTGACATACAGTAATGATTTCAGTATGGCACTTAGATGCCAAAATACACCCAAGGTCACTGTTTTAATAACAAATTTTGCAAGCAAAACATCACCAATTAAAGCAGAGTACAGCAAACTGCAAAAACCAACACCGATCTTTAACATGTACAGCAAAAAAAGAGGATGGTGCAGATCAGGTAAACCAATATCGAGAACAGATGAATCAATATCATGGCCCGCAACTACTAACAGGTCTAAATTCCTTAACATGCTCTGGTTAATCTGTTATTTTCTCAAACCCTTCGTGCCCCACGTTGGGCGCCAAAAAGGACTGTTGTGGTTTAGCGCCAGTCGGCAACTGAGTACCACACAGCCACTTGCTCAGCCTGCCCCCGTGGTGCAATGGGGGAGAGAATCGGAAGAGCAAAAGTAAGAAAACTTGTGGGTTGAGGTAAGAACAGTTTAATAATTGAAAGAAAAAAATGTAATAATAATAAATTGTAATGAGAAGGAAAACAACAAGGGAACGAGAGAGAAACAAAAACCCAGGGAAAAAAAAAACAGTGATACAACCACTCACCACCTGCCAACTGATGCCCAGCCAGTCCCCAAGCAGCGATTGTTGCCCCCCGGCCAACTCCCCCCAGTTTATATACTGAGCATGACGTCATATGGTATGGAATAGCCCTTTGGTCAGTTTGGGTCAACTATCCTGGCTGTGCCCCCTCCCAGCTTCTTGTGCAACTGTCAGAGCATGGGAAGCTGAGAAGTCCTTGACTGGTGTAAACACCACTTAGCAACAACCAAAACATCAGCGTGCTATCACTATTATTCTCATACTAAAATCCAAAACACAGCACTACAGCAGCTACTAGGAAGAAAATTAACTCTATCCCAGCCGAAACCAGGACAGACTGAGAATAGATCTAGAATCTAGCCCAAATAGTTTGTCTCTTAATATGAGGAGGAAAACACATGTTGTAGGAAAACACCTTCACAAATAAAAATTACCCAGCATTCAACTTGCCAAACAAGTCAAACTGTCTTTACTCATGGATCTACTAGAAAGGAAGGCTGCAAGGGAATTCTCAGAGTTACAGAGGGTCCTGAAATGGCCTTGTTTTGTCCACATATGAGAAGCAGATCCATGAGAGATTCCTATACAACCTCATCCTTGAGGTTGTATAGACAATAAATCCAGCTTTTTGCTGGATGCATAGTTGAATAACTTCATCTCAGAAGTCCCTCCAGACCTTAAGAACCATGTCAGCTGTTTCTAGGCACTAGTGATCTGCTAGCTGTAATAACCAAAATCAGTTAACTGTTCAGCACTGTCACAAGATGGGCAATGGACAGATGAATATATTAACTGATACATCAGCCTCCTCGTAAAGCACATGGGATCTCATATGCATTTGGCAACAGACATGGCGCAGGGGGTTGTCAGTCAGCCTTTGCACACATTGTCACCTAGCATGAAAAAGTTTTGATAGACCTCTGAGCCATGGGGTAAGCCTGTTCTGATGGAGACACTCCCTTCCACCAGCAAGTCCTCATATTCTCGGGTTACTAGAAGGTGCACTTCCCAAGGATCTAAGGAAGCTCCCGCTACTATTTATCCAAAAGTGATAAAAATTTGAAAAAAATGTTTGGCTTTGCAAGTAAAAATAATCCTAAAAATAACATTAGTTTTATACTTCAAAGAAGTAGATAATTAATACAAACAGTGGAAAGATATCTATGTGTCCAAGTTGTAAGGAAATGACTTTGTAATATCTGATGTGATATCAGAGGTTTGAAGTTACAAGTATCAAAAGGACTAGACAATTAGACAAACTTAATACAGAGTATTTATTTTATGGGCTGAAAAATATAGAAATTATTAGTGATCATTAAAATGTAAAATACATAAATGTATCATACTGGAAAAAGAAATCCAACATCCAGCAGAATTCACTAGAGATTAAAAGTTCAGCTTCTGTATTAGGGTAGTATAAAATAATTTATTAAGAAAGAAGCCAGACAAGACTTTTCTTGCCTATTCACCCTACTGCTCATATAATGCAAGATAACATTTTTGTTCCAACATTTAACCCCTTTGACATTTAAAAAAGACATTCAATGGTGGGGAATTACCCTTCGCTTTTAATCATTTCCAAGTTAGAAATAAAGAAAGGTATCAATGACTACAAAAAGTTACTGTGGATATAGGTTGCTAAAAAAAGAAAAATCAAATCTTGATAATTTTTGACTCAAATTAGTAGCCTTCAGCAACAGGGAAAATAATTTTGCTAGCATCTCAATGCACCATCACTGATGGATGCTATATATCATGGGCATTCTTCTCAGAATCCCATCCTACTTTTTCCTATTTCAGCAGAGGAAGGAATAGAGATCTGCAAAAGATATGTACATTGGCCACAAACTATGAAACTATCATACTGTCAGGAGCATGGACAAACCTTCTCTTTGTCCTACTTCTCATCCTCATTCTTTATTGTAGAGAAGGCAAGCAGTTTGTATACAAAGGTCTACATTTTGGGATTCCATTTGAAATTCTGCAGTTCAGGCCATAATTTAAACACTGAGAATAAGGAATATTACACACTTTAAAATAACTTTTAGCCTTACAATTTCAAACTACATTTTCAAATATTAAACAAACCCTGGGAGCAAGGCAGTCTCATTAGTGTGTGACCCATGGTTCCATCTTTTCATCATTCTTTTAACCTGTAGGTTCAATCAACTGAAGTTTAGGAATGAACTCATCTGCCAAAGGCCCATCTTTCCAATACATACGATGTTTCTTGAATGAGTACTAACACAAATACTCCTAAAAACAGTACAATCAACTATAGGTCATAACTTTGCCTTAAAAATAGAGTGACGCTTCCCTAATAAACTTTTTGGTTCTCAGGCATTTTGATGTGTCAGGATAGTGAGAATAGAGGTAGGATTAAAACTGTACACTCCTGTTTTACTGTAGTGAAACAACTTATTAATGAAATAGTAATAGGAGAATTCGGGGACAACATTTTTCTGTTTATACATTTAAGACAAATATATTTTTGCAAGGTAGTGAAGCAAAGCTAGTGTAATATGTATCACATTCACACCAGCCAAGAAGTACTTCCCTATTAATATATAATTATGAATGTTTTGGGTTTTTACAGTTATTTCCATAAATATGCTGTTTTATACTTGCACTATGAGTAGATGAGAAACATTTATGTTCAGAGAGAAGCTGCAGAATTTAGAATATGTATTCTACACATACTGAAAAAAGTTGAGATGACAGGTTTTTTGTATTCAGTACATGAAAACTTCAGAAAGTTTTCATTCACAGACTCCAAGAGTCTGTGATTCAAATGTACATGAAGCCACTTACAAGAAGATCCTATTTTGTAACTTCTAACATGTTGCACCACTGTGACAATGTGAAAAACATTAAGCAGATTACACAGAGTGGAATGGAAAAACTCTAATCAAAGGCAAGAATGAAAACAGCCACCCCTTAGCAGAACATCAGCATCTTCTAATGAGATTTCTAACGCGTATATAGATAAATTCCCTTTTTTAAGGCCAAATTAGGCAGATCCTGAACGCTTACATGGTGCTTCGTTGTTGGTTTTTGGGTGTTTCTCCTCTATCCCACCCCCTCAATCAAAACAAAATCCTAGCATTATTTTCTCTCAGGATCCTAAAAAAAATCCCATATGCAAGCCATCTGTTAAGCTGCTACTCCTGTGAGAGGAAGAAATCTATCTTTAGGTTCTACTGCTAATTCCCCAGATTTCTTTCAGTGGACCACAGTACACCTTTTCTCCAATCTGAAGCTGTAAACTTTCTGGTTTGTGTTTAACCTGTAAGAAGACAGAACATATAGGCCAAAGTGACAGACCAGTGTACATAGTCAAACACTTAATTTCTTACCAGTAACGCACATGAAGATACTACTCATTAGAGAAATGCAGTCACTCTGCATATAAAACCCCTCAATCTAACTCTCATTTCTCTTTAAAATTTGTATGTTCTGATGACTTCTGTGGGACACAGCTTAAAGCTCGTCTCCTCTGCCCTTTATTACCATACCAGTAAGCTGTTACTAAAGCCTATTCCCATTCTTCCTCTATTCACCTCTCCTCATGCTGAAATCAAGCTAATGAAAGGTACTTTCCTGCCCCTTGTAACTTCCAGCTTCCTTTGTCACGTACCTCCCTCATCACTCCTAACAGCTGATCACAAGGCTCTGCTATTTAGCTCTATAGCTAAACCATTTCTTTTAACAAGCTACGTGATTTTTGAATGTTTGTGTTTTATAAAGGACAACTTCTAGTTAATGCTCACTTTTCAGCAGCTCTATAAATATTTATTCACCTTAAAGATATTAATGGTAGGGAAAGACCATTTATTCTCAAATTTTAGTTTGATATAGTCATACATAGAGTTCAAAATATCAATCACAACCTCAAGAGTTTATGAACAATTCAATTTCTTACCTAATCACGTTCTGGAATAATTTTTTTATGGTTAAGGAGAGTAATTTTTTTTCAGTTAAGGCAAGTTCAAAAAAGAAGAAAAAATTAAAAAGATAAATGAAAACAATGAAGGGCTCAATCTAGCCTTGTACATCATTGATGTTCCTTTTTTTCCCATTCATTGAAAAAAAGATAGAAGGTGAGAGAAAAGAAGACAGTAAAATAAATAAATAAATAAATAAATAAATAAATATTTTCTAAAAGTTTTAGCTTTCAAAATAAAGGAAATAAAACAAAAAGTCAAAGAAAAATATGCATTTTATTTAAAATCCAACTGAAAAACATTATAAAACCAGTTTCATTTTGGTGAAGATCCACTTTTCTGTGGAAAACATTTGTTAGTAGTTTTTTTGATAAATTCTAAAATAATAACCATTCTGTCAGAAAAAAACTTTACCTGTTGCTAATATCTTACCATGTCCTTTTTAGAATTTATTATCTGTTTACATTTAGAAAATATGCCTACAAATGAACAGAAGAAGCTTCATAATTCCAGCATGTCAGCTTTTCTTTGTATCATGGCCATTTATTTGCATAAATTTTTCAATTCACTTCCCAGTTATTTATAAAGAAAGAGAAGAAATTTAATTGCTCACTGGACCAGCAAGTGCAAAATTCATGTTCCACAGACTTTGCGGAAGAAATTGTTTGTTTATATGTACAGAAGACACACACACTCTCTCAAAAGTTCTGAAATAATTGGTAAGGTAGTTCTCCAAAGGCATTTTCATTTTCATGTTGTTACTGCTCTAAGTATTATTTTCATTTACCACTTTCTTGATGATGTTGTTTTGTAAATCCTGGATGTATTCCAGCTTTCTTTGCAAATGCATTGCATTCTCTTAAGAGTATGTTTATAAAGTAAAATTGCAGAAGGGAAGCTTTAAAGCCTTAGGATTCAGGTCAATTTATAGAGCTTTCTCTCTTCCTCCTCCCCTTCCATGTTTACTAAAGCAAAAGAGAATTTTTATATTTGGTCACTGCTAATATAAGAGAAAAATGTTTTTTCAAAGGAGAAATATTGTCCTTTGTGGCTATTAACCCCACTGTGCAATTAACTGCTATATAATTCCTCTTAGCTATACCAACAGCTTAGAAAATCAGCTTCTGCAGATGTATGTATTTGATTAATGTTAACCTAAGTCATTGTAGAATTTAGCTCACAGTTTATGATAGAGACATTATCAGATCTTTTAAGTGTTAGACCTCAGCACATTTCAGTAAATGAAAGGGATTAGTGTATAATCTGCATGTGCATTCATGGGTAAGAAAAATGCATCTTAAAAATATAACAACACAATTCAAAGATTCTAAACAGGCTTAAGTTACATAATAATAATAATTATTATTATTTCTATAATTTTGCTTATATTCCACATTTCCCATTATATTGTTGGGTATTTTGCAAATATTAATTGTATAAAGTTCTTTGATTCTGCAAAATCAGTTTATTTGGTTATCTGTTCCTCTCCTGGCACATCTTTAATGCCAAATAGCTCCTTGGTCAAAAGATTTTATGACCTGTGACAGTTTAGAAATGTGTTAAACTAACAAAAAATAATCTGAACACCTGGCAGGTTGTTGTGGTTTAGCCCCAGCCGGCAGCTAAGCACCACGCAGCCGCTTGCTCACTCTCCCCCGCTGGGATGGGGGAGAGAATTGGAAGAGCAAAAGTAAGAAAACTCGTGGGTTGAGATAAGAACAGTTTAATAATTGGAACAAAATAGTAGTAATAATAATAATTAATTGTAATGAGAAGGAAAACAACGAGAGAGAAAGAGGAACAAAACCCAAGGGAGGGAAAAAAGGTGGGGAAAAAAAAATTAAAAAAAATGATACAACCGCTCACCACCCGCCGACCGACACCCAGCCAGTCCCCGAGCAGCGATCGCTACCCCTGGCCAACTCCCCCAGTTTATATACTGGGCATGACATCATATGGTATGGAATAGCCCTTTGGGCAGTTTGGATCAATTATCCTGGCTGTGCCCCCTCCCATTTCTTGGGCACCTGGCAGAGCATGGGGAGCTGGAAAAAAAAAAAAAAGTCCTTGACCAGTATAAACACCGCTTAGCGACAGCCAAAACATCAGTGTGTTATCAATATTATTCTCATACTAAAATCCAAAGCACAGCACTATACCAGCTACTAGGAAGAAAATTAACTCTATCCCAGCCGAAACCGGGACACAGGTTGTGATGTCTGCTTGTTTACAAACACTGTGGGCCATTCTATGTCTTCTGTCTTTCTGTCCATGCAATAAAGCCTTATTGGATATTAAATATCTACATCATCTCAGTTTCCAAACCAGTAAAATAAAACCGGCAGAACACATTGTTAGACGTCTGGGATTCCAGGTGCTATTGAATTACTTCTAGGAACACTTCTTCCTCATTATCTTTAATTTTACGCTAAATGGTAAAGTATATACAGTATATTTAACTCTAATTCTGAAATATCTATGGAAAATAATGTTTTATTATAAAAACTTTTATAGTACAATCTTTGGAAAAGACTTTATCCCAGTTGTCAGAGAAGAAGGTTTGCAGTCATCCTTGTTTTCCACTGTGGTCTTATTTCTCCCTTTATCAAATATGTGCATTCACTTTGCCACACTCCTCTGTGAAGCAACTGCTGACATGTTTCTTACACAGTTTCTTTAGAAGGCTTAAAACACAGATCTCTGTTATTTGAATGAAAGCATAGTGGCTTGGGCTTGTGACAGTATTTGAACACCTTAACTTTCCTTTATGCCAACAAATAGAGGACAAATCAGTATTTTATCAGACTCTCTTTCTGCCTTCTGCCTACTGCCTACCACACTACGCAGAAACATGAAAGATTCATTGCATTACAATGCCATAGGGTATATCACTCCTCACTCCTCTACCAGCATCTGGTCCAGATTTAGATCCTTAGCCATCAGCATCCCTCCCTCAGATCTCCTTTAAATCACAACACAAATCTTTATAAATCAATGGTACTGCTATTCCTGCACCACTTCCAGTCGCTGCCAAACACAATGCTGTCTCTATCCCCATTCCCTACCCAAAAGTCCACAGTCCCCATCTGGATACTTACCTAAACCAAGCAGTCCATGTGTCAGAGCTATGCCTGGAGTTTGGCAGGGTTGTCAAGTAATTCTCACAAATTCCTTTTTGGAGCTGTTTTATGTGAATAAGGGAAGATAAGAAAATTCTGCATCTGCTGTCCCACTGGCACACTCTTTCATCCCAGTTTCACATGCACTATGTCCTAAATTACCTGAGATAATTCTTTCATCCATAATTATTTCCTTTCCAAAAGGGGGATAAAGCTTTGGCACACTGCTGCAAGGAAATGCAGACTGAATAAAGAAAGAGGAACTTTCATTAGTTTTAAGGTCAAAAGGAACCATTATGAGGATTTCGCCTGACTCTTTTTTAAAACACAGAAATTCAAATTTACACAATAATTCACTCATTAAACTGGTAACTTTATCATTCATATTATTACACAGTGACAAAACAAACCAAAAGGTATCCCATTTTGGGAGACACAATAAAAAAAAATTAGTATTTAAAACAGCAGGTGGTCCCTCTCCCAAAAGGCAGTCAGTGAACATACAAGTCAAACAGAGTGAGGGGAAGGGTCTCAATGTCTAGGCAGACTGAGTAATGTGTTTGGTCATGCTTGTTGTCTCTGCTTCTGCTTCTGTGGAAATTAATGCTGCCAATTTCATTGGTTAAGAGATGATAAATACTGGGCCCTTGTGAGGATGCAGCTACCCTTATTAACCATAACTACATGAATAAGTAGCAGGTTTATTTTACTAGGCTATTTTCCATAAAACCATTTATCAATTATTAAACATTAATTATTCTGCTTCCCTGTAATTTTTCTATTTGCTTCACACCTATCAATTCTATTACACTGTAAAGAAAAAATGCTTGGGAATCAGAGTAATTCATGTTATTATTTTGTTTTCCAAGTTTTCTGGAATTTTTGCGATATCTCAAGATTCATGAAAATATGCTTGAAGGGTCAGAGAGTTCATAGTCAACTTTTTCAAAAGGCACAGATATTATTTATATGACTTTCAGGATTTAAAATAATAATAGAAATAATAATAATGCCTTAATTTAATGTCTGAAATGCTCCCCAATACTGAAATAAAGGAGCTTGAATTACAAGTTTGACACGCTCCATAGCTTATTCAGAAAAATTTAGCATTTCTTTTTAAATTTTTTTTCAAAATTATTTGTCTTTCAGATCTAGTAACTGATTTGTATCACTGATATGATTTCTTTATCTCCCAGAGTGTGAGTAAAAATGAACACATTTTTGTCTCTAAACCCACCTGGACATCAATTTTCCACATCTGTCTTTGGCCAGCTTTATCACCTACCTTTCTTCCATAAATGTCAATTCACATTTATAATGTCAGTGTAAACCTTCCCTATTTTATAAGAACTTTTAATTTTGTATTTAATTTTTCTCTTTAACGAACAGTTCCTTTTAAGCAACCATTATTTCTCAGTAACATAACTGAGAGAGAAGCACCACAGGAAGTTCTTCAGGTTTTAGGAAGTTTTTTTTAAGATTAGTATGTTGAATGTACATTGCATTCAATCTAATTAGTGGAGATGTATTAAAATTGACAGTCCAAGACTGAGTTCTTTTCTCCAAAAATTGTGATTAAGTAGTAGAGTGAATTAAGGGGGGGTTAAAGAAAAATAAAACATATGTATATTTAATGCTATGTCAGCATGACCTTGTCTCTGTCCTAGCTAGACAGTACTGAATTCTGACACTGCCCATATAAGCTGAATGTTTACCCTCCTGTAATGGCATAAAGCTCTTTTCTCATTTAGGGTGATAATAAGTAAGCCTCTTCATAGAGGTTAAAATTACTGGATTAGTCACCATTCCTAGTTAACTACAAACTAGGACTGTCCATTTCCAAACACAGTGAAAAGGTATTCATAGACTGTAAAATCACTGCCAATTCTACAGACTTAAATATATTATTTCTCCCTAGATTAATAAATCCTGTCAAAGTATTACTATATTTTTTTGCTTTTGAGCTATAATGGAGCAACAGAAACTCCAGAAGTAGAATAAGCTTTTCTTTTTTTATTTCTGTAATTCAGAAGTCAAAAATTAAATAAGATAAATCGAGGTTCCACCACTGAAATACTCAAAGTTATTTCTTCATTGTATTTTGGTATGAACTCTGTCGGGAGTACTGCTGAATTTATTTAACTCTTCTCTCTTTGAGGACTCTCTGTAATTTATAGCAAATATGCAGTATGCCACCCTGAAACAAAGATTCAGGGACATTATCTTAACTTTGATTGCAAATTATTAAATTTACTTGCAAAACAACAAGCAAATTTTAATTCTGCTGGTTTTTTATATCTTTGAGATACTATCATATTAATTAGTATTGCTAATAAACAACAATGCAGTATAATAAACATAATAAAGTATATTATAATCTGCTATTAAAAATTAAAGCTCGGAAGCTCTTTCTGGGACAAAAAGAATGTTCCTAGAATGCATTTTCAATGTTTAGTAGGGTTATAATTTATAATTCATACTCAGTACAACTATTTTTTTGGAGTGTCAGCATTATTACATTTTTTCTCAATGAAGTCCCTTTTACTGTTAAGGAATATAAAATATTGGACTTTCCAGAACACCCATGATACTGAAGTTAAATACATTAAAATAATAGAAATATCCAGCCATTTCATTTCTCTTTGTCAGGAAATCTTCAACAGACATCAATGCTCTGGTAAAACTCTTACAACTGCTTTTATTTCATTAGTAAGTTAACTGAAGCTCTTTTTATAAGTTTCTTCTTTAAGGTCTGTTTTACATTTGAGGATGATTCCTATAAAAAATTTATTCAAGCATGAGATGGAAACATCACTGACAATTTTATTCTTTGATCTCTTGCATTTTTTAATCAGTAGATTAGAATTCAACAGTTGCTCTAATGGAAGTGTATACAGTAGTTTACAAAAGCTACTTCAAATATTTGCTCAGCATTGAAATTAGATCCAATGTTTCTGAAGAAAATGCAAATAATAGAACTGTTGTTTTCTTTTATTCCTTGTATTACTTTTTCAAAGGTAGACAAACAAAAGGTGTATTTTAACTTGGAAATAAATAGAAAAAACAATCAGCAACGATGCAATAGCATATGTGGCAGATAAAGATTAAGAAAAAGGAATAATCAATCATCCTTGTGAGCAAGACTGCTCAAAAGTAAGACAGGACTCTCAAATAAGAAATCCCTTTGGTAATGCTCAGAGAATTCTGACCTTGTGTTTTGTGAGAAACTAAGCAAATATTGCTGGGGGGGGGGTGTTCTTTCAGCCTTAGTTTTCCCACACTTCCTCTTCAAAAATACTTCTGAATGTTTTGGCAAGTAACAGGGTTTTTCCAAAGTTGACCAAAGAAAACATAAATCCAATGGTCTCAGTGATCCTGTACTGAGGTCAAGAGTTGGTGTTATTTTCAAGGTCTTATTCAGGGCTATTTCCCACCTGAAGGTGAGATAATATGCAAACATAGGTAACCACAGAAAAACAGACCAGCAAGAAATGTTGGGTTTTTTTATAGAGAACATTACAAATATAAATACAATTTTTAGGGAATTCAAAACATGGCTTTGTTGTCTAAAATACACAAAACACATAATGGACTGTCATTAGTTGCTTGGCAACAATATGTTTGATGTTCTTCTGTTGAATTTTATTTTTCATATTGATGTATTAATTAAAAAAAATCAGACTCTGAAAAATTTTTTAGACCACACTTGAAAAAAACGACTGTTAATATTATTGGAGATTTGGCAAGAGCTGTTATTAAATCAGAAAACAAAAAGCTATATAATCCCCAGTGATACATAATATAATTTAGGTACCATTAGTACTGAGTGTCTCTATTTTTAATTGTTTTTGAAAACTGTTTATTCCTTAAAAAAGGGAGGGAGAGAGGGTTGCAATTCTATAGTTGATCAGAAGAGCTGCAGCAGTGAAAATATTCTGCAACAGCTGAACAGTTAGTCCTCTACATACGTGTTTGAAATCGGCAGTTTTGCCTAATGTGTGAGATAGCCCTGAATCCAAGTAAATTGTATTTATTTTATATGTATTGTATGCTATGTATTTATGAGTATTGCCATTGCTTGTAACAGACCACAGGTGTTGTATTGAGTTTGCAAGGCCTCAGGATGAAGACTTGCCAGGCTTGCTGTATCTGAACTTGTCTTGCACTGCCTGGTGATTTGTTTTTACTTGACCCCAGAGAGGCTGGGGAAGGATGAGCATAATAGCAGGTAAAGGGATAGGTATTATATAGTGTGTATATAACAAATTTGACTGCGTCATTATTAATGAGACTTAGTCTGTAAGAACAGTATTCTTTCCTTTATTTTCTTTTTCTTTCTTTTTTCTGTAATAACTAAATCTTGACTAATAGTAATTCTACAATTAGATCATTAAGATGTCAATTATATTAATTATCAATTCTTGTCTTTACATGTTCGTCTTTCTTTTTTATCCATAAAAAAATTTTGAGCATAACACTGAAGCCTGAACTTCCACAGCAGCTTCTTTCCCTATTGAAATAGAATCAGTTCAATCTCCCACTAGTTCCTACATAAAAGTACATCCCACTTTTACGGAATACTTAAATATTCAGGCAGCCAAAATAAAGCAAAGGCGATTCTGAAATAACTTGCCTCTGTACCACTACCTTGCCTCTATCAAGCCTCTACATGTTTCTTGCTGGGTAATAGCAGAACCTCCATGGCCTCTTTCTCTATAGTTTCTTTTCTTATTTTTTTTCCCCTCAAGTATTTGAAAAAGAAAAAAAAAGTAAAAATAAAGTTGAAATTTGTGTCTGTTCTGCATGAAAAAAGAAGGTAAAATATGTTGACTGATATGTTTTCTCCTTTTCACTTTGGCTGTGAAACTGAATCAGTCAGTTGAATACCTGTAATTCCAATCATTCTAAAATGTCTGCATTGCTTGCACATATTTATCATAAAAAATGGGATGTGTAATAGTGAAACACTAGTTAATTGAATACGTAACGATTTGTTCTATAATAAAAGGTCATCTATGGTGTGACCTATGGCCTGCTCTTTGCCAAGGTTTTTAAAATATGGATTTACCTGAGAACTCGTTGTACATTCTCTCATTGATACTGACAATGATCTTTAAAAGAAAAGTTCATGCCTCTCTTGATGGTAAACATGTTGAGCCAACAGTGATTTCTGAAAAGGCAGGAATAGTATCAACAGAAAAAAATCCGCCACTTTGGCAGCATGCTGTCTCAGACTACTTGACCTGAGGACAAAGCCACCCAGAGAATGGCAAAAGCTGACTCAGGCTCTGGGAGGTGTATAGCAGAGTCTCTGGAATGAGGGAGGCATCTGATTCCAAGCAAAAAAATAAACGTGTATTGTGTAGCTGACATTTACCGCCCTTCTATGTGGCTGCAAAACTTGCACAACTTCTAGTCCATACTACTACTTAGCCAGTTCTGTACCATTAACCTTTCTGTCCACCCTGATGTAAGATAGCATGGTAAGATTTTGAATACCGGTGCCCTACGGTGGTGGAATAATATTCCTGAAAATTAAGCTATACTGGTTTGGACTGTGGCTCAATATTACACAGATTTATATTTTCTGAAACTGATGGAACTACAGTGCTAGTTGACATGTGGAACAGTTAACATTGGAAGGGAATATTGGAAACATGGGACTGGATGCTGTCTGGGAGCAGCCCATTCTGTGCGACCGTCCAGCTGTGAGCTGCACTGTGGCAGGGATCACACCATGATGCTGAGGAAGGCCTAAGGAAAGAGCTACAACGGCCCAAGTGCTGATGGAGCCACTGAAGCTGAAACCTCACGTGCCAGACCAGGTGGAGACTCCACTAACGCAGCTTTAATTTAATAGCTGTTATAATCACCAAAACTGTTTGTAAGTAATGAACTTGATATGTACGCAAAAAGAGTGAGATACATCATTACAGCCTGAGGGCTGTTTTAAGGCAAGGAACGTTACTACAATTGATGTATTCTGTCTGTGCAGATCATTTGTGCTGTATTTCACCAATATTTAGCATATCTTCATCAGCTGTCTACCTCAAGTTTTAATTCCAGTAGTCTTTGTTGTTCTCTTCCAAATGGCTGTCATAGAATAAGTCTTAATAAAACCTCACAATTTTTCCATAGCTAAGTATTGTATAAAATCTGTTTCTAATAACTAAAATGCCAAAGATCAATAACATTTCCTAGTCCTAAAATTTTTAAAGAGAAAACATATATGAAGAAACCACCAACAATTGCACATGATAAAGATTTATGAGAAATAAATTTTAAAAAGTAGAGTCTACATTGAGGAATTTCTGTGGTATATAAATGAGACAAAATCTGAAGATTGTAGCAAAGCTTCTTTTGTCTTCTCAGATGTGAACTTGGAGTAAGGCTTTCTTTTCTGAATCTACTTTTTTTTCTTTTCTATTTAGTGATAGACAATCTAAAAAGCACGAGGGATATGCAGCTGTAGATGTAACTGAACTACATAAGATTTAGGCATTATAGAAAAAAATAACAAAAATAAATGGGAAGATGGAGTTAAACTTGAAGCGAAGACTGACAAAAAGTTTTGGGGCATTTTTTTTCAACAGTGCTTATCCATTCATCCAGAACAAAACTGTAATTTGACTAGTTGATCTTGATAGCTACAGTGTCCCTATCCCTCTATAATATGTTAATGCTCCTCTTTTGTACTATAAATACACAAAAACCGACTTGATACACTATGAACCAACATATAAGTAATGATGTTTATTTTTCTTTATTTTATGTTAGCAAAGAACATTGCACAGATGGTTTGTAAAATCTAATTAATGAAATATGACCAAGGGTGAACTCTATGTAACAATTCATGCTTGTGTGAATTGTTTGGGTTAGGAAAGTTTTGTTTCTAAATCAAGATTTCCTGAAGTTTTTTCTGCAGTGACTGTTTTAAAATAATTTGTTTCTTTTAGGATGTAGTGTCTGATACAGTCAAAGCAAATACTTTTCCTGACTTTAATGAGTTTTGGACCAGCAAATTCCTTCATAATTGCAAGTTATATCTGAAGTGAGTTAAAGATAGCTAGGGTTTGTCCAAAACTGATAGCTTTGTTTTTGTTTGTTCATATGCTTAATAGAGTTTACCTGTTTTGGAACAAAAGACTTTGTTTCATATAGGGAAAGCTGCTGTTTTGGATAATTTTTTATTTTACAGGCATTCATATTTATCACTTTGCCTATGTAATAAATGACCTTCATTCAAAATAAGTAAACTGAATAACATTTCTTTAAGTGTACAAACTTCAAATGAGCTAGTCTGTTTCCTTTTATCGTAATGTCGTAAAGCTTTATACTTGGATCAGATTCCTTTTAACCTTCTCTGTGATAATGTTTGATTAAATGTCATTTTCTGTTTAAATGTTGGTGCACTACCAGATTCTTTAATCTGCCACAATGTGACAAATTTTTATTTACAGCATTGTCAGGAAAAAAAAATCAGAATGTATGTTACTTATGCCACAATTTTGTTTTGGGAAATTAGGGACATCTTGGAATCCTAAGAGAGGAACAGATCCAGGCTAAACAACCGAATATCAGGATTTACAGAGGAATATCAGGTTTCCAAAAAAGATTGGATTACTGGTAGCACTCTGTGATATAAGAGGTAAAAAGTGCTCTTACACTCTTGTAAATATGCTAACACTGAATCAATTGTCTTACTACCTTTAAATGCCATAGGGAGCTGTCACGGAGGTAGACTAAAACTAACTCAAACGAGGGACAAGCTCAAACAACTTTATTTCACAAAACAGCCAAAACCACATGACACAAACCAATGAGAAACAGGGGTAAACTGAAATCGATCAACACTCCAATAACATTTAACACATAACAGGTTCGAGGGGTCAGTCGGGATATTGTTACTACATGTCAAAACACACAAGAATGATGATCCAACGTGCGCACACACGCTCGCTCACAAAGGGGGAAACTCCCTCTCTCGTGGGTACCCAGGAAATATAATTGCCCACCCCGCGGGGGGGTGAGGGCTCACTCAGGGATCTATCCAGAAGAAATCACTCACCACAGGAGGTGAGGGCACTCAGTCCCGGGAAGTTTCCTCAGGTCGTGTCCCAACGCAAGGGGAGGGGTCCCGAACACGGGCCCGCTGCTCTGAGAAGACCACTCAAGGGGGTCTCCGGCGGCGCCCCATTGGTACCCTGGGTCGGATCTGAGCTGTGGTCAGAATTGCTCATGATCTAGAAGCTTCTCCCAGCCAAGGCGCCTCGCTGGCTGTGGACCCTGGCTGGCGACCGAGGGGTCCCGCCTCTCCTGCTCCCCCTGCCAAAGTGTGTAGGTGCCTGGGGGCACGGCAGAGCGCAAAGGGCGCGAAAATGAGGCGCGAAAAGCCGGTGATCGCCATGACAAGAGCCCCGATTTTTACGGGGGAGTGTGGGGATGTGTGTGTGTGAAGCGTACCTGTCACAGGAGGTGCAAAAGATTTTAAGTCGAAGGTGTCTTGAAAAAGAAGTCTGACCAAAAATACCTTTCACCAGAATCCAGGGAAATGTGCACTGACATAAGAGAGGTTGTATTAAATGACTAGGGGTTTTAAGCCTAACCCAAGTTTATCACCAGAGACCCAAGAAGACATTACAAATCAAGAAAAGGATCTAAGCCAAGTACCAGCAAGGAGCTTCTTTCAGTAACGTGGTGGCATGGTGGCATATTGAGAGTTAAAAAAAAAAACTTGTATGTTAGAAAGGCAGTATACCTTGGTTTGCGGTTTGATCATTTTTCAAACTCAAATCATGTTGCACATAGAATATCTCGGTGAAAACTTTAAGAGCACATATCTCAGAAACAAACGGTTCTTTACTGACTGCACCTTATGTAGTCATTTATGCCAAGAACCAGCAAAGCACTTTAGCATCTGTTTAACGTCAAGCATGTAGGTAGGCTACTTGACACAATATGTTTAGAATCTTTACTAGATTGTATAAAATTACTGTAAAATGTAACCAATATTGCTAGCTGAATAGGACATGTTAATGTAACAAAACAACAATTCCTTAATTATTAAATGAGGTAAAACTGTACTCTCATATCACGTTACCTGAGTATTTGTATGACCAGTTGGAGAAAAGACATCTCTGCCTGAGAGCAATTTCAGTTGAATGAAACACCAATTTTCTAAGCCAACTAGAAAAAGGTTGGTGGGCCAAACTTTCCCAGCTGAAAAATAGTACTCTGAACATACACACATACATACATACATACATACAAAAATGGTATGTCTGAACATACATACTTAAATGAAATTTAAATAGTAGATTCATGACTCTTTGATGGCAACAAAATTGCATTGGTTGGCATGAAAATTCCAAATTTTTTCAGCTGACTCAATTATGTGCTCAGAATACTTTATGGTTGGCCTTCAGACTCATAGTTACAAATTTGAAGTAAATAGAAACAAAATCACACTTCTACAGAGCCAGGCTGTGGAAGCATTTAAAATCCGAGGGTCCCACTTTTTTCTAAGCTCAGAGACCTGTAAGCATCTATATTCTGTGCTGTGCAGATTTAAAACTGACATACTACTGACTGACTGCTGTATTCTGCTAGTCATGGAAATATCCATTTGAGACACTTCTGGCTTTAGTATCTTCTACTTGGACAAATATTTTAACTAGAAGAGCACCATATAATACGTAGGCATTGGAACTCCATCATGGTTTTAAAACCAATTGAGAATAGAGAATTAGTGAGGCAGTCGTGATTTAGGGATGAAGGCTCAGTTATGGCGCTTGAACTGAGAGATACTAAGAGTACTCTTTGCATAGGTAACTACTATTTTGGACTGAGGCATGTAACATTTCCTGTACTGTACTGTGAGCTTCAGATTCTGTTCCAAAGATTACACACCTAAAATTTAGTCATTATAATATCAGATTTATAGGCCTACCAGTACCTTATGTATTGCAATGAATTCTTACCCATGTGCAAGCATAAGCATTTTAGCATAAAATCATAGGCTGGCTCTAGCAGGTAAAGCCAAAGGCCTATTGAGACTGCAATAATGGTCACAAGTGAATATCCACAGCAGAATAAGGACAGTAGAAGTTTGCATGATACTTCCACTTAAAGATGTCTTGTTGACCAATTATTCAGTGCAGGATCTACCTGAGATAGAAGTACTTTCTATACTGTAAGTAACTATTAATGGATTTCTCTTCCATTCATTTGCCTACTCTTATCATAAACCTATGTAGAATTCTAACTCTTGTTTCACAACCATCACCTATGTTTAACGAATATTATCCCCTTTTTAATTCCCAATTTTTACCTGACTCTTTTTTATTAACTTGATAAAAAAAGGTTCTGTTGTTTGCTATATCCCCAGTATTAAATACGCAAATAAAGCCTTAAATAAAATCTAAAATAAAATTTGTTCTGACTTGTAGGCCAGATTGATACATATATGACTCTGTTTAAGCTCTCCATAGTTTAGTTCTTATCCCAAAGCTAGTGTTCTAGCATGTTAAAACAGGCTTTTAGTTCAGAGTAGGACACCTTCATAACAGATCTTTCAGATCAGATTTGATTCTCCTTTGGTCTGGGTAGAGGAATTTAAAATGTTTGCACCTCTCTTAAGAAGTTTATCACAAAAGCCAAGGGACTGAGAAAAACTGGAGGAAAAGATGAAGCTCTCTAGTAGCTGTGTTAGCTTATAGCACAGATTTTTCATTCTTTGTGGAGGTCTGACCACTGCCATAGCATGACCATTTATTCGGTTCATTCACCTTACACCTCACTGAGCATTCTACTGACCCTGTCTGGGCACTTCTTGCCACCACCCATCCTAGAAAAAAAAAAAGTAACCATTCCGACACATGGCCTTGGGTACTTTTGGAATGATGTCAGGCTACTTTGAATGCTCTTTCCTGTAAAATATATCGCTTAGGAATAATTCTGATCCCATTCTTTTCATTAAAACTGTCAAGCTACTATAGCTTAGTAAGATGAAGAGTGGCCATTACCATTATTTTTCTTTTTTTAAAAAAAGTTAGGTTCATATAATCTGCAATTTCTGTGTGATATCAATGTGGAAAAATATTAAAATTAATAAGGGATTATTCAGTCATTTTTTTAATAAATTAAGTTCAACTGTGTTTCCATAAATTACAATGCATTATTTATTTCATACAAGTTTGTCAAATTTACTCTGAATAATTTACTTCTCTCATAGTATTTTCCATATTTAGTATTTAATTAATTATAAATCAATATGTACATTTGTATCTGAAATAGGAGCAGAGCTTTTGGACTGAGGACTATTTTGAATGCTACCTGCATGCATAATAGCAAGGAATAACAGTTAATTAAAATGTTGAACCTGTGGTTAAATAAGAAATGCACTCCATTCTTACAAAGTGAAGTATCCTGAGGAAAATATTTTCAGTTTAAGTTCTATCTGTACAAGGCTGGGTACTGGAGCTCTTATTCACAATTTTGTTCCAAGTGTCTCAGCCTTTAATGATCTTTAATAATCTTTCCATATATGTAAAATTAGTCTCTCCTTACCTTCTTCCTCCTTTCTATCTTTAGCATGTTCTCCTTCTATTCAGTCTCTTCTTTCTTTCAATGCAAATCAGTTCTAACATCCTGATAAAGAGTTGTTTTCCTTCTATCTGTTGAAAGCCATTGTTTTTACCTTGATACTTCACTCTTCTCCTAAAGTTATTTTTCCTAATTCCTCAGTGCCTTTATCCCTTTACCCTACAGAATACATAATAAGGTCATAAGTTTGACAAGTTGCTAAGCTTTAACTCTGCATATCTAGATCATCTGGTGAAACCACTATGACAACATTTATTCTTGGAGATCCTGTCTACACATGCTGATTCATGCCAGTCATTCAAGGTACAGTTACATGCTCAGCTTACCAGAATCACTGCTGGTACTGATCACTGAATCTGGCCTGGCACTGTTTGTTTGTAGCCTTCTATTTACATAGAAGGACACCATGTGTCCAGAATTTTCTAGACGATATTTTGGGTTTAGCATAAGAGTGCTAGGAATAAACTATATTGCTTGCTTTAAAATTCATTAAGCTTATACATCAACAGCCTGCCTTTAACTTGGAAATAATGTTTTTGAGGTTGGTCATTTTGATGGAATTTGCTAATGGTACCTGCTGCATTGCCAGATGCATTGATCGAGTGCACGTTCCACAGTGTTCATGAGAGGAACAGAATTGATCAGCAGAGGTTCACGTTGAAAATGTTGTAGAACTGCACAACTTCAGCCTAGAAAAAGTGTTATTTCTGGAGATCTCTGATGAGATGTCTCATTAGGTCATGCGAGAAAATGAACATTTCTACTGTACCACACTCAAAATCTTTTTGCAAAGGGAATAAAACATATATATGGAGCCAAAAATTTACTGTTAGCCTAATCTTAAGAATCTAATTGAAACACAGAGATATATTGTCTAGTTACAATAATACTAACACTCATGGCCCAAATAAATACAGAAAAGCCTCATTAATAGTACACCTAAGATGCCTGTACAAGAACCTAGTATTTATCCACCTCCTATGATGTTATGTTACAACTTCCAATGTTCCCCTGGGTGCTAAAGTTGATGACCTTTCTCAAGAAAAGAAGGAGAGGGATTACAAGAAGTTGTCAATGGTCTGAGTTGTTTGGTGGGAAGAGCGTGATGTTTGTATTTTCTTCCTCCTCAATATCACAGTCCACTTGGGGATATTTTTGTATGCTTCAAATGGACTGCAAGTCTCTTACTTTCTCATTGGTTCCCAGATTGTTTGGTAGTTGCACAACACCCTAAGTGAACTGACAGACAGGACAATTCTTTGTTGTGTGGTGACTTCCTCATTTGGTCAGACTTGACCACAGGAGGCATTCACAGAGCTTCAGCTGAAGCAGGTGTGACAGTGATCACCTGGCCACCAGTCAGTTGTGAAAACAAGTGAAAATCAGTTCAGGCCAAGACAGTCTCAGGTGAGACCAAGACCCTGCTCTGTCATGTCAGTATAAAGCCTAAGTCCGTTTATTAGTAATGGCAAAATATTATTTGCTAGGACACATAGCATCTTCAAAGTGTTGACTGTCATTTTCTTGGTAAGTGATCAGGCTGACTGTAACTACTTCCAGGAAGTTAGAAAATATAAGAAAATTATGAAAATAGCCTCAAGCATATCCCAATACAGAGGAAGTAGAAAGCCCCACCATCAATGTCACATTTCTCCTATAGAAGATCTCAGAAAGCCTTGTCATAAACCTTCCTCTCTGTTTTGAGAAGACTGAAATTGCCAGCATGATGACCCAGAGGAACACTGGAAGGATTTTGTGTAATATTTGTAACACTATTTTTAATTATGCTTTTCTGTGTTAGATTATTTGGATTATTAGGTTGTTACAACATTGGACAATGGGAACAATGAGTGTTCCCTTTCAGCCATATTTTGACTGTGGCAGCGTATGTCAGAGAAATATGTGGTTGGCCATATGGTCAATGCTTCTTAGGTTCAAACTTGAGACTAATGTTTTGCAGACAGGATCCTGTTTTCCTGGTACCTAGATCTCATCACATAAACTGTTTAAAGAAAAAGTGAAAGCATATGATCCACATTTTTAGAAAAGTGAAAAAGACATTTAGGTACTTGTTCTGCACTGGGGGAGGTGCAGGGTTCTTTCTCAATTAGAAAGGCTTAACAGCAAATATCACAACAAGATTGTTTTAATAATAAGGTAGGAAGAGGAGGAGAAATATAGACAGCGAGCAAATCCCTTCAGATGCTGGGAATCCTGCTGTTGTGCAGGATTGGATGGGCCTCTAATGGACAGCCACAGCATGCTGCACTCGTCCTATCCATGGAGAGGTTCACCCTATGCCGTGGCTCCTTATAGCTGCTGTAACAAACAAAACTACATGTCAAGTCTTGACAGGTAGGAATGTTATCTTTTTCTTAATTTCCACCAGAGCATATGCAGCTACACGTGTCTAGGAACTGTATCCAGGTACAACACATATCCAGGGTATTCCAGCACATTTTCCTTACAGTGTTATTGTATACATGGAGTTATACTGCAGTCACTCATGCGCACATGTGGGCTTTTCAAGCAGTAAGTACAAAGTCTGCTGCAGTGGACATAGCTTCCCCAAAATCAATAACTCCTTGAATAAAAGATCTTCTGCAAGACTCGTGATACAGTACAGCAGTTTAACAGAGCAAGGAGTAGGGACCAGCAAAAAGCCATGAGGGAAATTACATGGGATGGTTACAATAAAAGTTTTACAAACACTAATATAACTGGTCCGTCCTTCTCTGACAAACTATGAACACAAAAGTTTTAGTCAAGATCATTGATTTGAATCATCTGATTGCTTATAGTTTTGATCTGGTACCCTTCGTACTCTTGAGCCAATAAGCCTGTTACTTTCTCTTATCAAAGTACAGCCAGAGTGCACTTGTTGTAGCACTTTATCTTGCCTAGAGTCATCCTATTATACTCCCAATTTCTAGTTGTTAGCCTTTCCCATTGATAGCATAATCTCCAATCTCCCTTGCTCAAAATCATTTGGAAGTCCTTCACTTTAAAACTCTCTGACCTATTACAGCTGGAACTTTGTTTTCTCTCTACTTCTATGGCTATTTCTTCTGCTTCTTTTTTTTGTCTCTAAAAGCTGGGAGGAGGAGTAAGAGAAGAACAGAAAGCCACAGCAGAGGCCTCTAACACCTATAAAGCTCACTACTCAGAACACAATTAATAAAAGCTTTCCTGGATCCTGAATACATGCATACTAAAATGGTATAACTAACAAGTGTGTAAGTGTTCCATAACACTGTGATAGCATAATCAGACACAATTTTACTAAACTATGTGAGCAATGTGATCACCAAAGGAGAAAAAATAAATTTCTGGTTTCAGCTCAGTTCTTCTTGCTGAGGCAAAACAATTGTCTCACACAATTTATTCTCAGCATGGGCAGGGACAAGAGTGACGGCGGCACTTTAGAATGAGTAGAACACACTCGAACCACCATTTCAGTGAAGCCTCTGAGGCGAGGGGCCCTGGGACAGAGGACCACGTCAGGGGACCGTAGCTGAATCGGCTAAACGGCAGCAAAACCGCGTGGGGAAGGGGAAGAAAAAAAATTTAAAAGGGCACAGAAAGAGAGGGTAACCGCAGCCACACCCTGGCCTGAGCAGGAAGGCAGGAGCTCCTGACGAGGGCCCAGCTCTGACTCAGCACGGGCAGGGACAAGAGAGATGGCGGCAATTCCCTCACGTGCAAGAGCAGCCCCCAGGCAGTGCGGTGACCAGGAGCGCAGCGACCAGGAGGGGCAAACAGGGCGTGGCGTGTCAGAAGGGCATGGTGCGGCAGTTGGCACGGCAGTTCGCGCAGGCAGGGCGTCTAGGGAAGGCGAAGGCACCCTACAAGCTCAAGAGGTGCGTTCATTCGGTAGTCCCCATCCTTTCAGAAGAACCTTAGCTATGGTATTCACTGATCAGAAAGCGATGCCCTCTGTGCTTGCCAGAGTGGATGTGGCTATGCAGACAGAGCTCCCATGAAAACATGCAGCCGCCCAGGTCTCAGGCTGCAGGGAGTGCCTGGGCCTCTCGCTGTTCACGGATGGCAGCCATGCGGACAGCTGTGTGAGGTGCGACCAGGTGGATGATTTGCTCTGCATGGTGGCAGAGCTACGGGAGGAGGTAGGAAGGTTAAGGAGCATCAGGGAGGCTGAGAAAGAGATGGACTGGTCGTGCCATGCTCTGCCCCCCCTGAGACAGGAGCAGCAGCAGCCACCAGTAAGAACCCACGATCAAGGGCATCCTCTATCCCCCCCACCGGGCTGAAGGCAGCAGCTCAAGGGAGGAGAGTGAATGGAGGCAAGTCCATGCTCGTGGCGGCAGGCAAATGCCCTCCTTGCCCACCTTGCCTTCCCAGGTGCCTCTGCACAACAGGTATGAGGCCCTGGAGGTGGAAGGAGGATGGAGATGACAGTCCATCTACACCAGAGGTGTTGCCTAGGTCAGAAAAGCGTACCTCTCGTATCAACACCACCTCCACAAGGAAAAGAAGACGTGTTATAGTTGTGGGCAATTCCCTTCTGAGGGGAACCGAGGGTCCTATATGCCGGACAGACTCTCCTCTTAGGGAAGTCTGCTGCCTCCCTGGGGCCCGGGTGAAGGATATCACGAGGATACTCCCTGGCCTGGTACGGCCCTCGGACTATTACCCTCTACTGCTCTTCCACGTGGGGAGCAATGAAGCTGCAACACAAAGTCCTAGGGCAATCAAAAGAGACTTCAGGGCCAGCTGGGACAGCTAGTAAGGGACTCCAGAGCATGGGTTATTTTCTCCTCTCTCCTTCCCATTGTGGGCAGTGACACTAGATGGAACAGAGGTACCCAATCTATTAACTCATGGCTCCGTGGCTGGTGTCATCGCCACGGTTTTGGTTTTTTTGATAACGAGATGGCCTACACAGCACCAGGTTTGCTGGCGTCTGATAGGATTCATCTTTCTCAAAGGGGAAAGAGAATCTTTGCTCAGGAGCTTGTGGACCTCATCAACAGAGCTTTAAACTAGACTCGAAGGGGGAGGGGGATAATATCAGGCTTGCCCAAGGGAAGCTGAGGGACGACATGCCACAGTCAGAGGGAGCGGGTGCTAGCAAGGGCATTCAGCCTGTGTCTCTGAGATGTGCGGGGTACGCTGGGACACAGCTGAAGTCAAACAGAGTTGAGCTAGGGGATACTGAGGCAATAGGAGCCAAGAGGGAAATGCCAGTGAAATGCCTCAAAGCACACAAGGGGTGTTCCGCTATGAAGGAGGCATGGACAACAGCCCAGCTGAAGTGCCTCTACACCAATGCACACAGCATGGGCAACAAGCAGGAGGAGTTGGAAGCCATTGTACACCAGGAAAACTATGATATGGTTGCCATTATGGAAACATGGTGGGATGACTCGCACAACTGGAGTGCGGCGATGGATGGCTATAAACTCTTCAGGAGGGATAGGCAAGGCAGGAGAGGTGGTGGGGTAGCCCTGTATGTTAGGGAGTGTCTGGATAGTTTAGAGCTTAATGATGGTGACGATAGGGTGGAGTGTCTATGGGTAAGAATCAGGGGGAAGGCCAACAAGGCAGATATTGTGGTGGGAGTCTGTTACAGACCACCCAACCAGGACGATGAAGCAGACAAACTATTCTATAAGCAGCTGGGAGAAGCCTCACGATCACTAGCCCTTGTTCTTGTGGGGGACTTCAACCTGCCAGATGTCTGCTGGAAATACAATACAGCAGAGAGGAAACAGTCTAGGAGGTTCCTGGAGTGTGTGGCAGATAACTTCCTGACACAGCTGGTGAGTGAGCCAACTAGGGAAGGTGCCCTGCTGGACCTCTTGTTCACGAACAGAGAAGGACTTGTGAGCCATGTGATGGTTGGAGGCTGTCTTGGGCATAGTGATCATGAAATGATAGAGTTTTTGATACTTGGAGAAGCGATGAGGGGGGTCAGCAGAACTGCCACCTTAGACTTCTGCAGGGCAGACTTTGGCCTGTTTAGGGGACTGGTCTACAGAGTCCCCTGGGAGGCAGCCCTAAAGGGCAAAGGAGTCCAGGAAGGCTGGACATTCTTTAAGGAGGAAGAAGTCCTAAAGGCACAAGAGCAGGCTGTCCCCAGGTGTCAAAAGACGAGCCGTTGGGGAAGAAAACTGGCCTGGCTGAATAGAGAGCTTTGGCTGGAACTCAGGAAAAAGAGGAGAGTCTACGACCTCTGGAAGAAGGGGCAGGCAACTCAGGAGGACTACAAAGGTGTAGCAAGGCTGTGCAGGGAGAAAATTAGAAGGGCCAAAGCTGAGCTAGAGCTCAATCTGGTTACTGCCGTAAAAGACAACAAAAAATACTTCTTCAAATACATTAGCAGCAAAAGGAGAGCTAAGGAGAATCTCCAGCCTCTATTAGACATGGGAGGGAACACAGCGACCAAGGATGAGGAAAAGGCTGAGGTACTTAATGCCTTCTTTGCCTCAGTCTTTAATAGCAGGGCCAATTGTTCTCTGGGTACCCAGCCCCCGGAGTCAGAAGATAGGGACAGGGACCAGAATGGAGCCCCCATAATCCAGGGGGAAATGGTTAGTGACCTGCTGCACCACTTAGACACTCACAAGTCTATGGAGCCTGATGAGATCCACCCGAGAGTACTGAAGGAACTGGCAGAAGTGCTCATCAAGCCCCTCTCCATCATTTACCAGCACTCCTGGCTAACTGGGGAGGTCCCTGCTGACTGGAGATTAGCAAATGTGACGCCCATCTTCAAGGAGGGCTGGAAGGAGGACCCGGAGAACTACAGGCCTGTCAGCCTGACCTCGGTACCGGGGAAGCTGATGGAGCAGATCATCCTGAGTGCCATCACACGGCATGTAGAGGATAACCAAGGGATCAAGCCCAGCCATCATGGGTTTAGGAAAGGCAGGTCCTGCTTGACCAACCTGATCTCCTTCTACGACAAGATGACCCGCGTAGTGGATGAGGGAAAGGCTGTGGATGTTGTCTATCTAGACTTCAGTAAAGCCTTTGACACGGTTTCCCACAGCATTCTCCTGCAGAAACTGGCTGCTCATGGCTTGGATGGGTGTAATCTTCGCTGGGTAAAAAACTGGATGGATGGCCGGGCCCAAAGAGTGGTGGTGAATGGAGTTTACTCCAGTTGGCTGCCAGTCACAAGTGGTGTCCCCCAGGGCCCAGGGCTCTGTGTTGGGGCCAGTCCTGTTTAATAACTTTATCAATGATCTGGACAAAGGGATCGAGTGCACCCTCAGTAAGTTTGCAGATGACACCAAGTTGTGCGGGAGTGTTGATCTGCTTGAGGGTAGGAAGGCTCTGCAGAGGGACCTGGACAGGCTGGATCGATGGGCTGGGGCCAATTGTATGAGGTTCAACAAGGCTAAGTGCAAGGTCCTGCACTTGGGCCGCAACAACCCCATGCAAAACTACAGGCTTGGGGAAGAGTGGCTGGAAAGCTGCCCAGCAGAGAAGGACCTGGGGGTGTTGGTTGACAGCTGCCTGAATATGAGCCAGCAGTGTGCCCAGGTGGCCAAGAAGGCCAATGGCATCCTGGCTTGTATCAGAAATAGTGTGGCCAGCAGGACTAGGGAAGTGATCGTGCCCCTGTACTCAGCACTGGTGAGGCCGCACCTCGAATACTGTGTTCAGTTTTGGGCCCCTGACTACAAGAGGGACATAGAGGTGCTGGAGCGTGTCCAGAGAAGGGCAATGAAGCTGGTGAAGGGTCTAGAGCACAAGTCTTATGAGGAGCGGCTGAGGGAACTGGGGTTGTTTAGCCTGGAGAAAAGGAGGCTGAGGGGAGACCTTATCGCTCTCTACAACTCCCTGAAAGGAGGTTGTAGAGAGGTGGGGGTTGGTCTCTTCTCCCAGGTAACAAGTGATAGGATGAGAGGAAATGGCCTCAAGTTGCGCCAGGGGAGGTTTAGACTGGATATTAGGAAATGTTACTTCACTGAAAGGGTTATCCAGCATTGGAACAGGCTGCCCAGGGAAGTGGTTGAGTCACCACCCCTGGAGGTATTTAAAAGATGTTTGGATGAGGTGCTTAGGGACATGGTGTAGTGGTGGTCTTGGTAGTGTTAGGTTTACGGTTGGACTCGATGATCTTAAAGGTCTTTTCCAACCTATAGAATTCTGTGATTCAGTGATTCTGCACTGCAGAAATAGCAAAGGTCAGAATCAGGATTTAAGTACAAGACACTTTGTATACTTTCTTTTTTTTGGGCTACAAAGAAATGGGGTTTTTTCCTCATGCCATTTATTGGCACCAGTAAAGCTTTTCAATCTTTCACAATATCTTCTTTCAAATAGTTTGCATTAGTAAACTGATGATGTCTGAAACCATATGGGATTCTACAAAAGTGCTAATTAAAACTAATTGTTCCATGGATAATTAATGTTACCCTGAATTCTGCACAGTACCAAGGAAATACAAAACCAGTGTCTGTGGTTAAATGAAGTTATACCTTCTAACCTTTGAAATTATAAATTGTCATGGCTTACTGTAAGACTGTGACAAAATTTACTTTCACTTTGAAACAAAAAATGAAATGCAGGTTATTAGGCTTTAAAATTTATGAATAAGAATTTGGGTAATAAAGAAGTTTCATTTTAATAAGTATAATTTAGTCCAAGAGTGTTTAAAAATATATAATGCAAACCTCATTTTTATTATTTAAGAATGTTCCCGAAGTTTATGTGATCAAATATGTCTTTGTGTATAATAATAAGAAAAGAATAATAATGAGACAGATCAGCCTGCTGCACCTAAGTAACATTAGCGGCATTGACCAATTTCCTGCCAACAGTGCTAAGGTAAACCTGTGACTAATAGAGCTTTGTCTCCTGAATGTCTACCAAACACAATTCTCATAGGCTAAAATGAATTTCTTTGATTTTTCTTGGACTGGTAGTCAGCACTGCCCTTGTATACAGCTTATATGACCTACATCTCCTTCATTTTACCCAAGTAGAACTGATTTTTAAAATGAATAGAAACCCAAGTACAAGAATTTTGTAATTGTGAAAATTCCCATACAATAACAAATGTTCCTGGAGCAGTTATGGATCTACTTTCTCTGCTTTAATTTTGACAATAGGTCTCTCATTACAACAAGAATTCGCAAGATTCACCTTTAAGTTAAAAGCACCAAACAAATCCTCAGTTTCTAGGTGGCTTTAAAGGCAAAAAAGCAAAACCCTTTCTGCTTACAGACAGAGCTGGACTTTGTAGCAAGCTTGTGTCCCTTTTTTAACTCTCATGGGGAGTGTCTTGTAAGAACCCTTTCTCCTACTATTCCTTTCCATTATGACTAATCTCTAGGCCATGAGCTTTTTGAAATTTTCCTCAAATTTGCTGATAAAATTCACTTGTCTTACAAAGCTTAGTCATTTTAATAACTCTGTGTGTGTTACATGTCTTTGTATGTGAGAGTAAAAGGAAGAAAGAACAGGAAACATATACAAAATCATTCACAGTCGCTTTAAGCAAATCCACATCTGTTCTCACGGGAATGATAAATGAATAGGTCTTCATCAGTCCACACCTGAATTGCTTCCAGCTGTTTCTTAGTATCTCAGGTTGCTGTATCTTTCCACTGAGTTTCAGCATCTGATTTCCAACACATATGTCTAGGATTTATTTTGTTCTTCAGTCATATTGGTGGCTGTTTTTTCTACAGACCATAGATGCCAGTTCTATAGAGATACACACAATAAAACTGAGTACACTATTCCAGTTTAGTCTTATCAATGATATTTAGTGTCCTGACAGGTTTTTTCCACCTATGTTTCACCACCTTGCATACTGTAGTATCTCCTTTTGCCACATGGAAATTTAAGCTTAGTTGTTTGTCCATTTTGACTTCTAGAGCTCTTTTCAGAACTCAGACCCTGTTATGTAGATAGATGTTAATTAATCCTAATTGCTTAGTTATATTAACAGACATTCATGTATAACTGATGCAAATTTTTCTAGGAGAAATTACGATGAAAAAGTAAGATGATCTAAGTAGAAAGCAAAAAGTTTTAAATCACTAGTTTTTTTTTTTTCCAGTGAATTTCAGGTCTGGTGGCATGAAGGTTTTTTTCGCCTCATAAAATCCTCAATAGCGTCTAAAAATCAGAAACTTCTCCACACAAAATCAATCCTGCTGTTGACTAGGATTACAATCTGTGACAGTCGTTACTTTGTAGCATTTAAGCATTTGTAATCTGGCAAAAAATAGTAAAGGGAGGAATATATTTGAAACAGATATAAGTTCCTTGTAAGCAATTAATTTTACTTAATTTCTATAGCTTAATGCCCGAATGAGCATAAGATAAGCATGTGCCTGGATCTATGTACATGATGATTGCTTTGCAAGTATACATATCCTTCCTGATGAACTGCAACTCCTCTCCACAACAATTAACTTTCATGGATTCTTTTTATCTTTGAGAATTCAGACTGTTTTTCAAATCTGTATTTGAGTGGATTCTAAGCTTCCATGGAGGATAAAAAAATCATAGAATCATAGAATAGTTTGAATTAGAAAGGGACCTTTAAAGGTCATATAGTCCAACCCTCCCTGCAATGAGCAGGGACATCTTCAACTAGATCAGGTTGCTCAGAGCCCCATCCAGCCTGACCTTGAATGTTTCCAGGGATGGGGCATCTACCACCTCTCTGGGCAACCTGGTCCAGTGCCTCACCACCCTCATTGTAAAAAATTTCTTCCCTATATCTAGTCTGAATCTACCCTCTTTTAGTTTAAAACCATTACCCCTTGTCCTATCGCAACAGGCCCTGCTAAAATGTTTGTCCCCATTGTTCTTATAAGCCCCCTTTAAGTACTGAAAGGCTGAGATAAGGTCACCTGGGAGCCTTCTCTTCTCCAGGCTGAATAACCCGAACTCTCTCAGCCTTTCCTCATAGGAGAGGTGTTCCATCCCTCTGATCGTTTTTGTGGCCCTCCTCTGGACCTGCTCTAACAGGTCCATGTCTTTCCTATGCTGAGCACTCCAGAGAAGGAGGCAGTACTCCAGTTGGGGTCTCACCAGCGCAGAGTAGAGGGGTAGAATCACCTCCGTCAACCTGCTGGCCACACTTCTTTTGATGCAGCCCAGGGTATGGTTGGCCTATTGGGCTGCAAGCATACATTGACAGCTCATGTCCAGCTTTTCATCCACCAGTGCCCCCGAGTCCTTCTCCACAGGGCTGCTCTCAATCCCTTCATCCCCCAGCCTGTGTTGATACTGGGGGTTGCCCTGACCCAGGTGCAGGACCTTGTACTTGGCCTTGTTGAACCTTATGAGGTTCACATGGGCCCACTTCTTGAGCTTGTCCAGGTCCCTCTGGATGGCTTCCTGTCCCTCAGGCGTGTCAACCTCACCACTCAGCTTGGTGTCATCTGCAAACTTGCTGAGGGTGCACTTGATCCTACTATCTATGTCATTGATGAAGATATTAAACAGTACTGGTCCCAATATGGACCCCTGAGGGACACCACTTGTCACTGATCTCCATCTGGACATTGAGCCGTTGACCACTACCCTCTGGATGTGACCATCCAACCAATTCCTCATCCATTGAACAGTCCATCCATCAAATCCATATCTCTCCAATTTAGAGAGAAGGATGTTGTAGGGGACCATGTCAAAAGCCTTACAGAAGTCCAGGTAGACAACATCCGTAGCTCTTCCCTTGTCTACTGATGTAGTCACTCTGTCATAGAAGGCCATTAGGTTGGTCAGGCAGGACTTGCCCTTGGTGAAGCCATGCTGGCTGTCTTGAATCACCTCCCTGTCCTCCATGTGCCTGTATAAAAATGTATAAACAGACAAAGGACTCATCCATGCCTTGTAGACATACAGGATGCCTTATACAAGACAACAGAATGGAGTTTTTAGTTTAAAAAGCAATTCAAATTTTAAGAAAACAACATCTGATTTAATTTATCTGAACTTTATTGTCTCCAGATTTTACTAATAGATCATTTGTTTTACAGCCTTTAAATATCAATGCTAGGGTGTTCAGCAGAACCTAATCTAATTCTCCATTAAATTAACACGAACATATTGTTTTAAATAAATGTGATTGAGGTTCTTCATCTTTTGGGCTATAAACACACTATAAAGATACCTGATATTTGTATTATGTTATGAACCACAAGTTACTATTGGATATAACTAACAAATGGTAAGATGAATGTAATATATTACATTTCTACTTTCACATTAGGTAACAGCGCTAAGATATTTTCCATGCTGTGAGCAAACTTATAAACTATAAAGACAAATCTCTTGGCTGAACTTGAATGAGTGTATTGCCTTGAAGTCATCCAGAAGTGCTAGATTTTCAAAGATTAGATTAGAGAAAATCACGGAAATGAGTGGGTCATCACCGAACTACAAAATCAATTATTTTTATGATTGATACGTTTCAGGCTTCAGAAGTAAACTCCCTTTTCAGTTCATTACTTTATAATATATGTGGTTGCTAACACAGAAAATTTTGTTCACTCATTTCCGGTTGATGGTGTATCTATCCACTTTTTTTCAGCAGTTATCTTGTAGGCTGTTTTTTTACAAGTTGAAAGGAAAAGGAACACAAAATAGATGGCATATAAATGAGTGAATATTGCTTTTCTGTATATGTAAACCTCAGGTAGCTGAGCAGGGATAAGGTTTTATTTCTAGTTCTCTGATAAAGTAATTTTTGACTCCCAGAAATCACGTTGACAAAACCAGTACAGCCTTGTTAGTGGGATTTTGCAGAGGAAGTTCTGTGAAGTCTCCCTCTTAGAAGGCAATTTTGGATTAACAAATAAATGTTTCTATATATAAATTTATAAACTGATCTGGTACCTGAATTTCTGAGAATTTCTGGGTCCTCAACTCTTCACGGTGTTATCTACAGCACTTCTTTCTCTTCATGTAATTCCACTTTTGAATGAAAGCATCAGAAACATTATTTCAGTGCCATAACTCTGACTATAACCATAACCATTTGACTCTTTCTCCTATTAAAATAAATTATAAGCATCTATTTCTTGAGTCTCTTAAAAAGACACAATGGTCATTAAGCAAGAAAACTGGGTCTCCAGCTAGCAATAGCTAGGTCTTCAAAATGGTAACTAGCTTAACACAAAATTTAGCTGTCTCTCATACTTAGTAATTTTTGTAAGGCTGATTTTCAGTCAGGAAATGCATTCATATGATGGTGATTGTTATTTTTTTTTAATACAATTTGTAAAATAACACACTAGCACAGCTCTAAATCAAACTTCAGTCTAAAATTATCAATTCCAGGAACAGGAGTTCTGAAGAACCAACAACTCTGTTGTACCTTTGTCTGATATCTTTGTATATATTTGTGCCTTTGTATGGGAGCTATTGTAGAGACTGAAGATAAAAGATCACAAGGTGTAAGTTTGTCATAAGTCCATTGACTTGACATCAAAGGAAGACTTGTGCAAAGCTATAGTCACAAATACTTTATTGTGGATAAAATATATGAAAAAATTTACACTGTATAACACATAGGTGAAGTGATATAACTACAACCTCCATTCTAATGCTGAGAGGCAAGTCCTTGCTTGTATTAAGTTTCAGATGTCCATGACCTAATTGGTTTTTATTAATATTTACTTCAATACTCTTAACACATTAAAGTTGCTGAATTTTTAATCTGGAACTAATTTTCCTACCATATTCTTATTATATTAGTCTATTTAACAAGTTTTTCTATTCATAAGCTTTCCCTCTGTATAAATGTTAAATCAGCCATTTGTTTTCTGTTGTACATTTTTAATGTCTCTTCTCGATGTCTGAATTATTGTAAGCACTCTAGTCATCATTGTTTGCATGAGGAATTAATCATTCTTTAATTTGTATTGCATTTTAATATGACAGCCATTTTTACCATGCAATATTTTCTCACCAAGACTTCTACTTAGAAATAAAATTATGTTAAGATTGAAGATTAGTAATCCACAGTCTGTGTCAAGATTAACTTTACTTGTAAGAAGTATTGGTATATGCCATTGCAGCTTTATTGTTTTTGATAAAAATCACATGAGTTTACACAAGCAGTAACTTCCATAAAACCACATGAATGGTATTATCTATATTTCTGGAAAAAAATGACAAATAGAACTGCCTCTGTTTTAGATGAGATTACTGATTATATATAGGACTTTTAATTTTCTGTTTCTCTAGACATTAACTCTGTTTTAGCATGGCTAAATCTTGGACAATGTATTTGGCATTTCCAATAATTAAAAATTTCTGTGAAGAACCAGTCCTGGCCTTTCCATGTTATTCCTTTGTGTAAATTTTAATTCCCATATAGTCACTTGCTTTCAATATATTTGATCTTTGATATCTTGAATGGTGTAGGAATTTAAATTGGTTTGGGGATTTCTGTTTGTTTGTTTGCTTGTTTGTTTGTTTTGTCAGGTATTCCACTTACCAAAAGCCTTGATTCTATTCTTTGATTTCTTTAGAATTCAAAACAATAGACAGCTTTATTTCATGCTTTACATATTCACATGGCCATTCTTCAGGAGTTCCAGAACAGTTCTTATAAATCTGTTGTAAATTGGAAATAAAGTTATGAACAGACCTTTTACCACGCATGCAATTCTGGACTTTTAAAACAACTGTAAGGAAACATCAGCTTCCAGCATCTTTCAGGCAACCTTACTTCTTCTTTACATGATATTGGAAAATGGGATTACCTAGCCACAGTTTAAAGGTAACACCGAACAAACCAAGGTTTTTACTCAACATTTCTTAGAAACTGTTTCCAAATACCAAATGTTATGTATTATAATAATGCAAATTGTGCTTATTGTAATAAGTAGGAGATTATTGGGGATGCTGTAAAGGACTGGAAAAAAGTTATTCCTGAGAGAAATAAAAGCTCTGGTGATTGAAAGGTTGACATGGAAAATGTTGTGATTGATCTGTGGCACAATGATGGACATACAATGAAGAACAAAACTATTACCGATCAATATAATTATATGGGAAATATATTTTCTCAAATAAACTTGTACAGTTTTTTGCAAAGCTTCACATTTGGTTTAGAAGTATAGATGTCTGATTTTGTACTAGATATCTATAATATTAAAATGGCAAAATATTGCTAATGGCAAAATATTAAGATTATTCTTAATTAAAATGGCAAAATATTAAGATTATTTTTTCATGGATGATCCTGAAATTTTTAAATTTGTTTTTATTCTAGATGAAATATGAAAATAACCATATGAAAACCAAACAAACAAAACCAAAACCAGTGTAAAATATATTGAATGTGTTTAAGAATTATTTTGTCTTTATTTCATTTCACTTATTTCATAATGTTTAGTATTTGTATCATATCTTGTCAAGTGATGTTATATAGTACAGCATTAAACAGCACGTTATAGGTTACAGATATAATAACATAGTAATTAAGATAAATTATTTTTATCTTTTTTTTTTTTTTTTAGTAATAGTAGATAGTTGCTATTTAGTATTGAAAACTCTCAGTTATTTTGATTAATCTTAAAACAACCTTGGAAAGTGTCCAGAAATAACTGATAATAAATAATCAAATTCTGAAAAGACCATACTACTTGTAAGAACTTTAGTAGTTTGGTCTTTAATTATCAAAAAGAGGTTAAAAGCTGACGATTGAGGTCAATTTTATTTAATTTGATTTGAGACCTCTTCTGTTTGACTGAGGATCTGTTTTAGGATGTTGAGATGAGACAAATTCACATTCAAAATAATAGATACAATATTAGCAATTAGCATAATTAACCATTCAAACAATCTGAGTAATAATGTGATACGTTTTCCATCATTTTTAATCTTGTTTCACATGAAGTGTGCCTTGAGACAGTCATTTTAATTCAGCCAAAAAGTCTAATCTTGAAGAACACTTGTGTGTTAAAAATCTTTGTCTCTTTTATACAAAAGATCAGACCAGATTATGCTTTCTCACCATGATAGCTAAAAGTGGTAAACTGTGAACAGGGAATCATGAATGCAAATTCTTGTAATTGAAGTATGTCTAAAGACGGTAGTTTGTCTAAAGAACTGTATGCTCAGTTTAGACCTATGTATTAAATCCGACACTTCAGCCCCTCTGAATTAGTGGTAGATTTTCCATCACCCTAACATTTTCATATTTAATTTAATATTCAACATCAGTATGTAATATTTAATTATTAGAACATGAGCAGTTTTATTTTACCTCATTAGGTATTCCAGCTCTCAGTAAACTTGAAGTTTTAATTAAGGAATAGATTGGTTTATATGTTTATAAAAGATGGACATTTGTGCTCAGAATTTATCAGAATTTCTTCTCAAGCTCTTTATAGAAGTAAAAAGCAAGGTGAGAGTAGCTAATGTGTCAGATCAATGAAGTAGAGCCTTTTAGTGTAAAGGACAATTAGATGCATAAAATAAGTTGAAAACATGTATATTTCTCCTGTCTTCAATCAGCTGCAACACACAAAGTCCTTAAAGTATAGGAACAGGTAAAATTATGACACAGATTTTACCTTGGGTAAAATCCCATTAAACCACTTGCAAAACTCCTGTAATTCAACAGACTCATGATTTAGTCCCACATTCCACTTCTTTGACATCTCTTCCATAAAAAAAGAGAGTGAAAGGAAGAGAGAGGAAGTTAAATTTAGAAGAAAAAAAGGAAAGAAAAGAAATTAAGAAAATAGTTTTAACTATGCTAATGCTAAAAAACACATTTTTTTGCCCTGTCAATATTTTTGCAACATTTCAAAAAAAAAAAAAAAAAAAGAAAACCAACCAGCCCCCCGCAAAAAAACCAAAAAAACCCCAAAACATAAATTAATCAAGCTATAAATGATACTATTTACTTTATGCCAAGATTTTAATTCTTTGCAACAATTCAATTACATACTTGTAGTGTTCATTTATTGTGGCATCCATTCCTTAACTTTTTCTGTTCACTTAGGTAAATGACATGTCAACTGTGTGAAACCTTCTTAAGGTTGTTATAAAACATTCCTGTAGTTCCTAGAAGAGCTACATTTTTTTATATATAAAGTAAATCATAGTTTATTTAATGCTGTTAACAACAACAACAACAATAACCAAACAACATACATTGTATGTATTAATTACATACTGCCTAACAAGGCAACTTGTCCCTGTTGTTAGAATATTATTTCTACATAGATTCATAATCCCATTACCAGGCATTAATTACACATTTATTTAAGCAATTAACCATGAAAATGGCTTTATTGTCAGAGATATGATATATGACCTGAAAGTCATTTGGTTAATGAGGAACAGGAAGTGCTTACTAACCAGGGCAGGTATTTTGTTGGCAGCATCACTAATTACCCTGACGAGCTTCTAAATGAGGATTCTGCATTCAGAAGTTTTCTGGTTTTCCTCCCTCTCCATCCCCAGGAAAAAATCCTTTTCTTTTTCTAACTGGCTGTATTATTTATGATAGAATCCTAGAATCTTAGAAAGCTTGAGTTGGAAGGGACCTTTAAAGATCATTTAGTCCAATCTCCCTGCCATGGGAGGGGACATTATTGTGCTATATCATTGTTCAAATGCAGTGTATCTTGATTCTATGCTTCTCATGGAAATAAAGAGTCCCACTATTCAAATTTGAGGTATTCTTCTTTGATGTAGCACTACATATGTCAGCTACATTAAAAAATTGCTGCAAGAATTACTTTCCATGAGGATAGAACTAATGCACTTAAAGAAAGCATTGGACAGAAGAAAATTTACTATTCTCAAAGCTAGACAAAGAGCAATTAAATTTTATGGTGTTGTCTTGTAGATATAGCACAAATGAAATTAATGGACTAAGCATGTGCCTAAATACATAAAAGATCAAGGTCTAGCTCTGCTTTACAGTCTGCCAACAGTTATTCCAAGTCATGTACCTGTTATTCAAGCATCAAGGGCCTGTTCAAATGTTGATCAAGTCAAATGTTGCTATTGTATCTTTCTGCAAAAGTAGCGATAAGTAAATAAATTAAAAATAGGTAAGTGCATGTTTACATTTTATTGCCTTATGAATCAATAAAGATTTTTTTATTTTACTTTTTCAGTTAATGAAAAAAATAAATCAATGAGATGGAAAATGGAAAGACTGATGCCCCAAGAGTACTAACGTTCATGCATATACAATCTATAATTGTACCATACAGCATCGTATTGCTCGAACATTATTAGATTCTCCACTATAGTCTTAATTTCAGTCCAAGGATTTTAGTGGACTGCAGAAGACAGGTATTTTATAATTCTCGTTTGAATTCTAGATTAGATCACCTATACCTTACACCACTGTTATAAAATAGATCATGTATAACAAATTATTGTCATAATAGTTCTACCAATAAGCTCAGCACAGAGGTTTTTATTCCAAGCTAGGGTATATTTAGTTTATTATAAAGAACATTTTAATAATCACAAGCAATTATTGTAATAAAAACAGATAGTTCTACCAAATAAAAAAATCCTTATTAATGTAGGCCATTAGTAATATCTACTTATAGATATATTCAATTACAAATAATACACAATGACACCTACCTTTTTGTTACCACTTTAATATCAATAGCAAAAATACAACTGAAAACTACTTCTTTATGAAAACAACACATCTAATAAATACAGAAATGCAGGCTCATACAAAATGTATTAAAATTTTTTTAAAAGACATTTTGTTCTGTAACAGACCTGTGTATTATCATTGCAATGCTTACTGTTTTAGCAGAAATACCAAAGAAAAAAATTCTGGTTCTTTAAAGTCAAAATATAAATTCTGGAATTTTGCATGTGTGTGTGTGCAAAGCTTTCTACAAATATTTTGAGCCTGCAAGCTAAATGTAGTCAGAGTGCTTACACATTTAACAACTTAATAAAGCAGCAAATGAGAAATAAATTTTTTTACCCCAGAGTGATATGAAATTTCTTACTTCATAAATAGTTGTCACATACAGTATCGTCAAGAAATGTTGTATGTTGATGTTTAAAGTACAATGTCATTTTTTATGAAATAGTGTATCAGTTTAAGAAAGTTCATAACACATTTACAACCAAAGATCTGATACACCTAACATTAAACTTTCATATTTTTGCAGATATATTTCATAAAAAAGAAAATTTTTTTACTGCACTTGGTTCTATTTGTTGACCTTATAAAATTGGAAACCTTTCTTTTTAGCAAGGCAACAAACTAAAGAAGAAATGTGGGCCAGGAACTCAACCACTGTGCTATCATCTTTCCATACTCCTTCTTCAAAGCTCACATAAGGTGAAATAACACGTGCTTTCTGATGAGTATGCCTTACACAGAACAAGATACACCTCTCCCACAAGAGGTCATACTACACTATTCAATGTTGCGTTCTTCAGTAACCTAGTTTCTAACCCAGGTTATTGTTCTTGCTTTAGACATCTCCATAGTTCCTCTCTAGTGATACCGTTAGCACCATTAATTAACTCTGCATATTTCAATTAATTACTCACAATTTAAACAGATTCATATTCTGGGGATATTGAAAAGTACTATACTTCTTTTCTTTTATAATCACAATTTTAATTGTAATTTTATTTATTTATTTATACTTGAAAGGAATCTACTGAAGCATACATTAAAGTTATTGGAAAAGACTACAGTTGCAGTTAACATTTTTATATAGCTGTCACAGTTTTATATGGTGTATTATGCATCTGACCTTTGCACAGCCCCTCTGGGAGAATAATGGTGATAGACTTCAGGTCTCCAGTACTCTGCAAAGGTGAGTTCCATGCTCAGCTGTGTTGACAGCTGAGCTACTTTACTCTTTCTCCTCCACCTATCTCTGCAATGGCAGTTATTTTTCAGTGAAACAAGAAAAATTTGACAAATAAACTGGTATTAGTAAGAGGAATGCAGTGATTTGGTGTTATGGTAAAACAACCCCCCCAAATTTAAATATAACCATACTGTATATTTGTTCCTCATTAAGCAAACTGTGAAATCTATATGTTATTGACTTATTTTGACACTTAAATTCTGATTCAAACTGTAGGTGTGCTGTTTTCCTAAGTTTTGTCTCTCTTGCCCAATAATTATTAAAAATTATTAGCCACTTTAAAATATGGTGCCCAACCTTTTTCAATATATGAGTTACATGATAAATATGATTTAATGTCCTCTGAAACACACTGTGTACCTTTCAAAATCAAGCACAGGGGGAGTACTGCAACTACAATTCCATTCACGGCTTTTATCACTGTATTGGGTTTGAATGGCAAGGTTTTGGTAGCAGGGGGGCTACAGGAGTGGCTTCTGAGAGAAGCTGCTAGAAACTTCCCCCATGTCCGATAGAGCCAATGCCAGCCGGCTGCAAGACGGACCTGCCGCAGGCCGAGGCTGAGCCCATCAGCGACAGTGGTAGTGCCTCTGTCCGGAAAAAAAGAAAAAACCCTGCACAACAGCAATTGCAGCCGGAAGAGAGAGGGGTCAGAATATATGAGAGAAACAACTCTGCAGACACCAAGGTCAGTGAAGAAGGAGGGGGAGGAGGTGCTCCAGGCACCGGAGCAGAGATTCCCCTGCAGCCTGTGGTGAAGACCATGGTGAGGCAGGCTGTCCCCCTGCAGCACATGGAGGTTAATGATGGAGCAGATATCCACCCTGCAGCCTGCAGCCCGTGGAGGGTCCCATGCCAGAGCAGGTGGATGCCCAAAGGAGGCTGTGACCCCATGGAAACCCACACTGGAGCAGGCGTGGAGAGAAGAGCCCATGCTGGAGCAGGTTTTCTGGCAGGACTTGTGACCGCATCAGGGACCCACACTGAAGCAGTCTGTTCCTGAAGGACTGCACCCCGTGGAAGGGATGCACGCTGGAGCAGTTCATGAACTGCAGCCTGTGGGAAGAATTCACGCTGGAGAAGTTCATGGAGGACTGTCTCCCGTGGGAGGGACCCGACGCTGGAGCAGGTGAAGAGTGTGAGGAGTCCTCCCCCTGAGGAGGAAGGAGCGGCAGAGACAACGTGTGATGAACTGACCGCAACCCCCATTCCCCGTCCCCCTGTGCCACTCAGGGGTAGGAGGCAGAGAAATTGGGAGTAAAGTTGAGCCTGGGAAGAAGGGAGGGGTGGGGGGAAGGTGTTTTTAAGATTTGGTTTTATTTCTCATTACCCTACTCTGATTTGATTGGTCATAAATTAAATTAATTTTTTCCCCAAGTAGAGTCTGTTTTACCCGTGACGGTAATTAGTGAATGATCTCTCCTGTCCTTATCTCAGCCCGTGAGCTTTTCATTAGATTTTTTCTCTCCCCTGTCCAGCTGAGGAAGGGGAGTGATAGAGCAGCTTTGGTGGGACCCTGACATCCAGCCAGGGTCAACCCACCACAATCACTAAAAAAAAATTCAGTGGCACTGGGTAAGCAAATGGATTTAAGTGACTTGTAGATGTCTACCTTTGCAGTTCCACCAAGCCTGCATCTTTCTGAAAATGGAAATTCTGATTATCATTTCTGGTCTATCATGTATTCATATAAATGAAAAACAGGCTATTAACAACTCAAAAGCTAGGACATGTGTACTTCTGTATACAAATACATAAATAAACACATACAGTGATATTGGACAACCTGTGGTAGTTTACTGATTCTACTACCCTTCACAAGCACCCAGTAGTATATTAATACCTGGTAGTATTAATGTCCTGATCTCTAGTAGGGAATAATAAAGCCTGAGTATAATCAATTAAGATTTTTGTTTGGGGGTTTGTTAGCTTCTTTTTTGTTTGTTTTAAAAGAAAAAAATATTTTTATTATTCCCCTTAATAGTATTTTTCTTTGGCAAAACATTTGAAAACTTTAGCTACTTAATCAGCAACTCTTCACAATGCATTCATAAATACTGTTGACATTGTACAGGAACAGGAGCGTGAGAATTAATATTATTTCCAAGCTCACATATATTTTATATTCTCTAGATTGTAAGGGCCATTTTGACCCAGCAGGACTGCCAGCATATACATTCCCTTTTTTTTTAAGGTAAGATGATTTAGCTGACTAATTGGATGTAGTCCTAAAGAGTCAGAATTATTCCCTCTAAAATCCTTCCTTTCTACTTTTGGTTTAATGACTAAATCCTCAGCTTTGTACTTTCCATGAGCAAAAGCTATGCAAAGTTTATGCAATTGCTTCAGCAAATTAGTGCTGTAGCAATGTTGAAATAACCCATTGTAATTATACAAAATGAAATATGAAGGGATAAGCTTATTAGATATTATTAGTGTTCAAGTTAGGTATTATCAACAGATTCTTCATATTCAAAAGCACTTAACTTACTGTATAGAACATCTACTACTACTGTTGCACTGTAGTCTATATATAGTATTTGGTTTTGCTTAGTATTAGTTACAGATTAGTGAAAAGTTGTAGTAGTTTATATTAGGTTGACTCATTAAGAGGTAATATCTTTAGGTATGCGTAGCTTTTTGTTACATCTGTGAAAAGAGTAAGTTAATAGAAAAGGAAGGCAAGGGAATAAGTATCATAGCATTAACCAAAACCTACCCTAAAAGTTAAAAGACCAGGAGATAAGAATGAGCAGTATGGTTAAGACAAAAGTCTTGCTGAAAATCTCAGAGTTCTGAGCTTTTCTGGCCTTAGAGGTGGGAAATGCCAAGAAAAAGAGTCATGCACATACTGCTTCATCAGTTAAAAAAAACCACCACCACCACCCCCAAAGAAGCAAACAAACAAAATCCCCAAAACGTAGCAAACAAGCAAAAAATCTGAAGCTGCTTTGAGAATTTGAAAAGAACATTGAGTTACTGTAATTGCACATAGACAAATATGCTGACTTCCATGTGGAAAAGGAAACAACAACAGCTAAACAACTTTAACATTATCCTCATTTCTGTTGATGTTTTGTGCTAGCAACATGATATGTAAACAAACTTGATACTATATAGGGAAACAACTTTGACCAAGGCTGACTGATTTGTCATTGGTGTTTTATAAAGAGAAATATTGGTAGGTATACTTTTTTGCAGCATTAAATAAAACACAATTGATATAGCTACAAGCAATTTTACTGTTTTACTCACAAACTAATTTTTGTTCTTTCTTTAATTGCCTGTTTAGTTTAGAATCTTTTAATTTATGTCCAGAGCCCACAGGACTCAAAAAAATCAGTGACATAAAGCAACTTCCTTTGAAATCTACAGAATGGATGCTGTTTCTCTCAAGGATTACAGGAATTGTGACTGAGGAATATAGCAGCCTTCTCAGCTTCCTCTATAAAACTATTTCTGGGAACAATTAAAATTAAGAATCTGTTCTTTGATAATAAATGGTTGAGAAAGATGAAGATATTTGATATGTTCCTAATTACTTGCTGTATGGTGTACATTCAAATAAGTTTTTATCATAATTTATCTGTTTCACCTACAGCTGATATGCTCATAGATTTATGCAGTAGCTGTCACTTTCTTATGAATATCTACTGATCATTTCATATGGAGTTATAAAGAGGTTAGTTATAGAATCTTGTTTTTATAAATATACATATATTTGAATGTTTAAAAGAAGTATAGATTCAAATTTAGAGTATTTTACTTGATCAAATTTGTTCTTATTAGGAGACTTAGTATGACTTCTTAATGCTTCAGCTACATCTTAATTCTTTTCAATTATTAAAAAATATTAAATTTGGATTTCTCCAGGTTCCATAATTGGAAATTAGTGATAAAGATTAGAAAAATTGAAAATGTGAATGTATATGATACCTAAACTTGTAGGGAATAAAAAGAAGAACTAGCCACACAAGTTTCCACACCCAACAAATAATTTTATTGTTATTAATTTTGGTAACACAGTTGTTTATTTCTTTCATTTTTGTTTTTGACTTCTTTGGGGGGAATTGTGGAAAGAGTTTATCTGTCTGAAAAATATTAAATTCAATTCTTGAAATAATGTTATGCATAGAAAATACACATTACATTTTTTTCTGAAAAAAAAGTTTTTTTCACTTTTTCATGACATCTTTTGTCAAGTGAAATAAAGATTAAGATAAAATAATAATAATAAAAAATAATAATAGTTGGGTTTAATATTATTTGTCATATGTAGGTTTGTCGTGGTTTAACCCCAGCCAGCAACTAAGCACCACACATCTGCTCGCTCACCCCCCCCGATCCAGTGGGATGGGGGAGAGAATCAGAAAAGCAAAAGTAAGAAAACTTGTGGTCTGAGATAAGAACAGTTTAACGATGGAAACAAAACAAAATATAATAATAATAATAATAATAATAATAATAATAATAATAATAATAATAAATTGTAATGAAAAGGAAAACAACGAGAGAGAGAGAGAGGAACAAAACCCAGGAGAAGAAACCACAGGTGATGCAACTGCTCACCACCCACTGACTGATGCCCATCCCATCCCTGAGCAGCGATCGCTGCCCCCCGGCCAACTCCCCTCAGTTTATATGCTGAGCATGATGCCATATGGTATGTAATAGCCCTTTGGGCAGTTTGGGTCAGCTGTCCTGGCTGTGTCCCCTCCCAGCTTCTTGTGCACCTGGCAGAGCATGAGAAGCTGAAAAGTCCTTGAATAGTGCAAGCACTACTTAGCAACAACTAAAACCTCAGTGTGTTATCAACATTATTCTCATCCTAAATCCAAAACACAGCACTATACCAGCTACTGAGAAGAAAATTAACTCTATCTCAGATGAAACCAGGACAAGGTTTAAAAAAATTATGAAGGTAAAATGTTCCTAATTACCCTATACCTAGAGTAGTTAATTTAACAAAAACACCGTATTATGACAACATTGTAGATTGGTCCTTATTACAGAGTACTCAACAGAAACAAAGTCATGGAGCACTATCTTAATAATTATCTATATTGTTTTTCATGTAGGTGTCTTGTTGACTACCTAGACTGAGTGGAACTGGGAGGGATTCAGCATCCAACAAAATGTATTTAACCCAGAATAACACATTTTAACCAAACATCTTAACTGATCAGTTACACTGCTATAGAACAGAACAAGTATAAAACTGGAAACTTAAACATTGTCATGAAAGCATCACTTTGTTTCATCTGCAGAAATGTAAAAGATTTCTTAATGGTTAATAGGTCCTGTTTACAATTTACAGGCAGTTTTACAGGGCAACTGCTGGAATCTGGAGGAATAATAACTCTTAATATTGCATAACAATAATCATTTAGCCATTTTATAAAACATTGCGCTTAGTTTCTGTATGCTAATACTCAAACACATGCCGGTTGTAGTAGAATGGCTTAGCATCAAATGGAAGCTCAAAAATGGAGTAGGTCACAAATGCAAAAAAGATCCATATTTATACACATGGACACATATGGAATGTATTTATTTGAAATTTTCTCAATGGATTTCCCATCAAATAGACCCATCATCAAACACCTATGCAAGAAGATATTTGAACCAAATTACTGTAGTTCAATTTAGTAACTAAAGATATCTAGGCTAAAAATAATCAAACACAGCCTCTGTTATGCAGATGACAGAAGGATGTTCTGAAATCTTGGAAACAAAGGTCTTTGGGCTTTAAACATAAACTAGTTGAAGAAGAAGGACATTGCTCTTGGAGACACTGTATGTCACTATACGGTGAAGATCAGATGGATGAGAATCTCATTGGGTGGATGAGAACTTTTTGAGAAAGTGGCAGAATCATCTGGAACATGGGATTGGAGAGTAACAAGGAACTTTTCCCAGGCATTTGCTGGGAAAAAGCAAAAAAACAAACTGAACAAATAGTTACAGAGGAGCAAATAAGTTTTTAAAATGCATGCTTATGGCATTGATGGTGATGGTTATTTTTATATTGAAGAAAAAGTTAAGAGAGAGAAGGGTATAACTTTCCAATAAATCCATTCAATGGAAGAAGGCTCAGAGGAGGTGAGCAAGGGTGATGTCTCCATGAAGCTCAGGGAATAATGCAGTCTGTGACTGACCACAACTGTTGCAAAGAAGCTGATTCTATCTCAACACAAAGAGAACAAGAGGGTCAACTTTGTTTTGGATAAACAACTGTCAACAGCTGATGGTGTAAATGGTTCTCCCATTACACCCAGGTGATCTCCCAGAGTTTTATGATCTCCCAGAGTTCATTAAAAAAGTGTGAATACCTCCCTGAGTTAGCCAGACCAGCACGGCAAGGAGTGAATACATGGCTCAGCCCAACAGAGCATATAAGAAATGAACAGCTAACAAAAGAATTTCAGAGAGAGCAATGGTCTTCAGCTGGTTTCAACCCATGTATTCCTTCCCACCACTGGGCACACCCAGTGAGCATATTATAGAGACAGGTAATAGGAATCACATTGGTATTGTGATTGAACTGTGTATTCCAATTGCTATATTTTGCTAAGTGTACCTTACATTTGTATTGCATTATGCAGTATATTTTGTATCACTCTACTAAGTCAGAAATCCTGTGCAACAACTACTATCTTTAAATCAGTAAATTTGTTATTAAACTTTACATCCTCCATGCACGGAATATCTAAAAGAACCTGATCAGAGAATATTGGACTTTGACAGAGGGCAAGGAAAAGTAAATAACAATGTTAAAAAGGGAAAGAGGCCAACAGAAAAAAAAAAGACAAAAGATTTCAAAAAGTAGTTTTTGATAAACTCATAATCAGTAAGATGGGAAAAAGAATGTTAAGTGAAAAGAGTGCAGTGGAGCTGGCAGATTCAAAAAGAATTTATATTAAAAGTATAAGCACTATCCTATTCTAGAGGAAAAATATGAACTGAAGTAAGAAACTAATTTGGTAAAATTGCAAGTTTTTCAGCTTACAAAATCCAAGGTGTGGAACAGACAGCACAAAGTACGTCATGTAGCTGAGAATGAGACTAACAGATCTGTATTTGTGGAATAAAACAAGAGAAGCAAAGATTGGGATGGGATACGGATGGCAAGGACCATAAAAAGAAAGAAAATATTACACAAGTACAGTAGCTTTAAGACTAAAACCAACAAAATACTTAGTTTGCTATTATTCTGATCCAGATATTAGTCAATATTTTAATCAAGGACTTAAACTGCCATATCATGAGTAATTCTTTTAAATCAGCAGGCAATATCAAACTGAATTTAAGGGGAATGAACTAAAACAAAAGTTATATAAGACAAATTCAAGAAGATCTTGACATATTGCAAAGAGTATCTAAAAGAATGAAAACAGAATAGGTACCTGTATTTATTTAGTGCTCACATTGTTGTGTTAATTACATTTTCATTGACAACAGTGGGATCTGAGACAACTCATCTAAGCCTGAGTAGATGTAGACACATACATGTAAACAAGGGAAGTTAGGTAAAATGAAGAGAACTGAAGAAGATAAAACAAAACTTTCAGATTAGGTTAGATGCATGCAGGAATGAGGGAAATAAACAGTTCTTCACATCTGCTAAAAATGAGCAAGAAAAATTTAGGTTGAAGATTAAGTTCAACTTCTATCTATAAGCACAAATGAACGTTAACAGAAGTTACCTAAGGATATATCCCATCACTATGCAAGGCCTACATTTCAGCTTATGCAAACATCTGACAAGAATTGTTTAGGCATATTTGATCCTTTTTTAGATTCAGAGGATGAACCAGGTAATATCTTGAAGCCTCATAAAGTTTATTTTTCATATTACTAAGAAACTGAATAGATATTATCTGAAGCAGTGCCACAGTTACAGTCTTTAATACTATAATTTTTAATGTTTCATATTCTAAAACATTTTTTTCAGACATCCTAGATAATAAAATTATTAAAACTATATTGTATATTCAGATAGTGAGAAGAAAAAATTTTTCTAGCAGTTTTTTAGATTGTTGCACAGTAACATAGGGAAAGTCTCAGAATGAAAGTAAGCACACAATCCCATTAAAATTATGAATGTAATTTATAAGTACAGTTTAATTATAGAAGATGAATCTTACCACTAAGAAGGGTTATTAAAATAACTTGTAATGGGCAGCCAGAAGGATTTATAGCTATTTTTAACTTGTTTTCTTTATTTATTCTGTTTATTCTTATTTATTTTATTGAAAACAGATCACTGGTTTTAAAAGAGCAAATCAGATAATATAAGCACCATATGGAAACTGTATAGGTGTGATGAAGGCCTCTGAGACAGTAAAGGAATATCTACTAGACAGAATTTGTTAAAAGCTGTAGTTCACAATACCTCATTGATTCTTCACTTTTCAGTCAATTCATTATCACCAGATAAAGCCTATGAAGCTCTCTTGTACTCAGATCTATCAGAAAGACTCTGTCACAAGCATTCTAGGGATTACTAAGCAGTGACCTCATACAACACGTTATTGATTTCAAATGGAAAGCTAATTCCTAACTCTAGAAAAGGACCGTAGTTCAGTCTACTGCCACTGTGGCTGTAAAGTGAGTACTGTAAATAAATTTATTTTCTTGGCCATTACACCTGATGAATTGTAAAGTCCTTTGGACATTTTCTATTTTGTCTGTGTCATTATTTGAAAAAGGTAGTTCAGCAGCCTGTTTACTGCAAGGTAGAACTTAAGTGAATTAAATAATTTCACATGTATTTTTTTCTATGATACATATGCATTGCTACACTGTTATTCAGCAATACAAAAATGGAAATGACACAAATTCAAATAATATTTAAGAAGGTTATGACACATTTAGGCCCGAAGTGGGTACAAATCAATAATAGCTCACCACATCTTCTGCCAAAATTTTTCAATGCCTTCAAGGATTTATTTTTCTCTTTTTCTTTTCATCGTTGCAGAGATAATCTTATGCTGAGTGTTTTAAGTCCCTTCATCTTAAGTAGAGTTGGGAGCTGAGGACATTCAACAGCTGTCAGGATATACCTCTCTAAGGGCTGGTAAGCAGAGCGAGTATTAAATTTACAGACATTTGATAAGGCTGAAAAATGCTAATGCAGCGTATGCCAGTCAAATGTCTTCCATACTAAATATGTAAGGAACAATTCTGTCTTTACCGAAAACTGTAGAATATTTTCTCTGAATCTAAAGAAATCAAGATTTCATCTGTAGGACCAGAATTTATTACATAATCAAAACAAATCACAAATAAGTAAATCTACCTGGTTTTGTCATCTACTAACAAGCAAAATCCAGTCCAAGCTAACTGGAAATGCAACATCCATACAGTGATCTTACATAATCAAGTGTAAGTGAGGTTGTGAAAGACATAACCAATAACTGCTATATGGACTCAGAAGTGAAAAACTCCATTCTCAGTAATGAATGGGTTCTAGAGATATGTTGCTGAGCCAGGTATAACACTGTGAAAATACAAATTAAGATAATCAATGGCTATGAATGTCTAACCCCATTCAGAACACTAGCCAGTAATGCACAACCAATTTTGTGCAAGAACAAATGCTAGAACAAGTGCAAAAACAACACTAGAACAGATAATGAAATATCATCGCAACCTCACCACCAGAAGAAATAACCCATCCAGCCAGGGAAACAGTACTGGCTTCTATAAGTTGAAGGAAGATAATAGCCAGTAGGTAAGTAGTCTTGAATGAGTCTGAGGCTTCTGGCAAACAGATATTACTATGACAAAAATTTGGACTAAAAATTGCTGAAACAAACTCCTCAGAGTCCTGGTTTGAAAAAAACAGGAATCTTTCCCCCATTCCATGCAGAGTTCATCTGTCATCTGCAGTTTGTTTTAAAGCACTCTGAAGCTACTCATTCCATACATGTCCTTATGAAGATCAGCTGCTGCATCTCTCATGCCTATGACAAAGTACAGATTAGTGTCTGACCCTTTCTAGCATCTCTGAAAGTATATCCACATGCTTCAGAATTTCCTAGAACAGAACAGTTTAATGTCTGGAAGACAAGTAAAGAAAGAAGTATTTTTCATCATCTTGGTCCAAACAAACTGTCTTCAAATACTGGTATACTAGATGAAGAGCCAATAAAGATTATTTAATTAAGGTTCTCAAGATAGCAATACAGATGAAGGTTGACTGATACGCAGGTTGCAAAATCTGTTGGCAGTGACATAGGTGAAATGGAGAATCATAATGAGGGAAGAATTATAATAGTGGTAAGTACTAAAACTATGATTCAAAGAAGCTGAAATCTTTAACAAGAATCAAACCCTATGCTATAGTAGGATTTTTTGTTATTTTTATTTATTTTATTTAATTTTTATTTTTCATGCTAGCAGGTCTAAGAAATTTCTTTGCTGACCTCACATTCCAGTGAGAATGAAACAAAGAACTTTCAATTACATAACACTGTATTAACAAATTAAACAAAATTCTACTTTTACCTGTTTTGTAACTGCTGACCTACTAAGTAATTTATTTATACCTAAAATGTCAATGCATCTGTTGTATTTATCTTATGATCAATACTGTCTCTTGTAACAGTCTTGACTCAGGAAGGCAGAGAAAATGGTCTGCAAACACCCTCTTAACTAAGCCTCTGATAAGATTTGTTTACTAACAGCAGAAGCTTCTGCCACAGTTGTCATTATTAATTATCAGATCTTGTTAGATAGTCTGAGCTACCATTTGGGACTCACCTTTGCTGATCTTACTTGTCTTGAATGATACTTAATTCATTGATCATTCCCTGCTTTCTTTAAACAGGTCCTATTTGAATCCCTTTATAATTATACCTAGAGTCTCATCTCAGTCTCTTTTTTATTCTCTCTCAGTACATCATCTCATTAGTAGTCATTATGACAGGTTCTGGTCTCAAATAACATTTTCATGCAGACGATGCATCCTTTTACAGGTTTTTTAGTATCTTCCTTGACTTCCTTATTCAACTTTCACTTTCTGAGAGCAACTGCTTCATGTGTAAAAATAATGAATGCAAATGTTTTGATCTGCAGTGTTTTCCAAACAGATTTCACAGTTGTTGACACTGATGTGACTTATGTTTGACACCAAATACACTATGTGAAAATGTCATCCCTAATGCTGAGCTGATGACATGTGGCTTTCCCCCAGGGAAATCACCTTTATTCTGTATCTCTCAGGGAAAGAGCTGATACTTGATGCTGCCTGATTAGCAGAATGTTTTCTCTTTTCTAAAACCAGGATATTTCACAGACCTTCTAGAAAACACAGAAACACAACAAGTAAATTATATGCTTATCTCAAATGCTTTTCCACATTTTCACTTCCTAGGGCAAACTTCAATAAGGTATCAATACTAACATTATTTGAATTTTTGATAAACTTGTATTATGAATAGAAAAAAATACTATTTTTTTCATTTGGAATGGACTAGAAATGTTGAGCTGAGTCAAAAAAAACACTTTAGGGACTGAACTTGAAGAAAAAATATTACTCTCATTCATAAAGTACAGACTGGAAACCACAACATGTAAAACAAGACAGATTTTGAAAATCATAAGGGGCCATGGCCAGGTGTCTGTTATGATTTTATTCTTATCACCATAATATATAGACGCAGACCCACTGACCTACGTACTGCAGAAATACATCAAAAAGATCTGTCTCAGAGAGTTTTGATCCAGATACTATTACTTTATAACATCTTTTGGCCCACTTGCACCTTTGTCATTTCCAGGCTTTCACAGACTGATTGAATAAAGGTCCATGTCAACAGTCTTGATATAGCAGCATGTTTCTGCTGTTAGTATCAAGCAGATGAAGGACACAGATGTATCCTGCTCAGTGCCCAATGTTCTCTAATTATCACTAATGGCTACTTCTCCTTTATCTCCAGTCACCGAAGAAGAGTTCCTTAAAAAAAGAGATTCTGAAGAGTTTCTGTGATGAAGCTCTCACATTTTGATTGAAAAGACTTAGACATTGCAGTGACTTCTTCAGCTGGATAGAGAAAGAATTCAAAAGACTTCAGAGTGACACATATAGGAGCAATCCCATGAATTTTATCAAGAAATGTCAAGATCTCTCTTCCATCTACCTTTTTCACCCCCAAACACACATGTATGAGCCTCTGTTTGATGGTCTCGCTGCTTTATATCTCTCAGAGTTCTCAAAAGTGGAGAATGAGACTCTGTGGGAAGACAACAAAAAGAATAGAGGGGTTTATGTCTTCAAATATTAATCAAGGTGTGAAGTTTTCTAGCTATTCTGCATACATTTCTTTTTTTCAAAATCCACCTCAAATATAATGTTTACATTTCAGTAGCTTTGTCTGGACACTTGTGCCATTAATTACTTGCATGTGGTCATTATGAACTGTGATGAATCATCTCGTAGATAATCTGTGCAGAACTGTTTTGTCATTTCTTGTGAGCTGATTGAGTAAACAGAAATGTTACCATTTTTCAATGGAAATATATAACATTACCTACTTGTTTTTTACACAAGGATACTTGTAGACTGAGAAGTATTTTGTGTGTTCATTCTTATATCTGCTTGAAATAAAATTCATATCGAGAATGTTTGCACTGTCACCTGGAAGGTGCTGTTGGCAATGTCATTATTTGTTCCTTTCTCTTGGTTATAAAAGTTTCAGTTTTTACAAAAGGAAACAGCAACCTGCAGAAAATTAATATATAGAAGAATTTGCAAATACTTCATAGATTTAAATAATTTTTTAGGAAACAGATACCAAAACTTTTCTTAGCATGTACAAATTTCAGCTAGGTGAAGTTTGTTTCTTTTAATTTATGGAAAGGGAACATATAACTTTTTTCTTATGAACAGCTCAAATTACTATTTACAACTAAAAATATTTATACTTCCAAAGTTCTTCGAATTTACCAACTAAAGAAGCATTTAGATTTAAGACTAGAAAAGGTCATAGTTACCTGTCTATTAACACTCACTGTGTCATCTGACAGCCTGCCCCTTGACCAATTTTGGCAGTGTAGACAGACTGCCAACATCCTGCCCCCTGACCAATATCAGCAGCATAGGCAGGACACCTCCCACATTATTCATGTAAGGTATGATTCTCTTAAATCATGCTACCGTTGGTGGAGACAAGTGGCAGCACAACTCTTACCCACATTCAAAAGGCATTTGCACAATTGGTTGTTGCAGCCAGATGACCCAAACACCAAGTGTCCCTGGCAGTACACCGGAGCAACGGTGTCACTTTTGATCCTGTGTTTGCTATCAGGGATTGGGTGAGTTGCCATATAGGCCCATTGTTGCTCATCTTTCCTAATGCCTCAATAAAGCTTTCATTTATAACGTGTTGTCAGACTACATTACTGTTTGGACCACACCATGCTCAGGTCGCATCATCCTTTTCTGGTGCTATATCTCTCTCGTCTTCTATCATTATGAATATTTTCCATTCAACTTCTTTTATTTTTCTGTATGTAGAAAAACTGTGGTTTGTATGTCTTTCCCTTTTTTGACGGAAATGAATTACTGTTTCTTAGAGTTTAGATTTTGAGTTAAGATTTTATTAAGTGGTTTTGAAATTGCAAACATAAAAAAATGCACAATCAATAAAAAGGACAAACTTACACTGAGTTGTAAAACTGAAATAGTGTCTTTTGTGAATCACAACTAGAGAAAGAAAACAAACAACTAGATAAAGAAAACAACTAAACCATTCAACATGGGGAAAGGAATTCAATAGATAAGTCAGGCCAGGTAAAATTGAAACAGAGAATCAGGCATAAAAGAATGAAAGAGATTTTTCAGGACATTTCAAGAACAGCAAAAAACTTTTTAATAAAGTAAGCAGGATAGGCAACAAATGAAAGATTTATCCCTTCTCCTTGACTCCCAAATGGACTGTATATTCAAAAAAAAAAAAAAAAAAAAAGAAAACTGCACTATATTACAGCCTAATCCAAAGTTAGCCTGAATTGTCGAACGACTTCAGATCAGAATGTACAGACCAAATTCTGCTTTTAGTTAAGACATATGTTTAGCCCACAAAGTAATTTAATCAAACCATTTATACCAAAGTGATTGACCATAAAACATATTACATAAACTTGAGGTATTTTTCATAAAGACTTTTCATAAAAACTATCATAAACACAGACAAAAATTTGAGTCAAGAACTGTCTCAAAAGAGACAGTGCCTTCTCTCTGCCATTGACCTGAGCGTTGGGGTATTACAACATGGCAGCAATATAGTGATATTTATTTGCAATATTTTTTTGTGTCCTGACAAGTGACTGAAAGAGGTTGCATTTTTATTTATTTATTTATTCATGGCTTCCCATACATTAACTCATCTGGTCACATATTTGAGCCCATGTAAACTAGTGACATTCACAACATGCTGTGGAAAGTAATGCCACAGTTTTAGTAAACACTGTAAAAATAAACACCTTCTTTCACTTATTGTGAATCTTTTTGCATGATTTGTTGCTTCCCAGTTCTTGTATTAGAAGAACAAATTAATTCTCATTCACCTTCTCTATTCCAAACTTTATCTTATAGAATATTATCATAACTCTCCTCCCTCAATTCTAATATAGATAGGTGTTCTTCTTATGGAAAGATGTTCCATATCTTTCAGCAAGGACTGACCTGGTGCTCATAGCAGCCTTACCTTTCTTGTAACTTTTACAGGCAAGCAAGCCACCATTGTTTTTTATCTTATATAAGGAGTGATGAGCCTTGTTTTGCTAAATTATAGGTTGTCAGCATGCTTTGCAACAGCCAAGAATGTTCAATATGGCAGATGAAATATGCAGGCCTAGCTTTCCCTAACAGAATAAAGTAACTTTTTTTTTTAGAATATACGCATGAAAATAATTAGTATTATTTTGAAAATTAGTAGAGGCATCAGTTGAATGTATTCTTGGTACAAAATACAATGAAAGAACAATGACTCGGATTCATGAGGTTTTTTTCCATCAATTGTACAGTACCTTCTGATCATAAAATTTTAGTACTTAAGAGTTCTATTATCTAGTAATTTGTGCTATTGCTATGGAATAAAATATCTTATATTGTAAATGTAGAGTTGTTATGATATCCTAATGTTTTCCCAATGTTTCCAAAGAAAACTTCAATAATCTTCTTTATGCCTTGAAGAAAAAAGATCCTGATTTGAATGAGATGGAAAAATTACCAAACTCAGGAAAGGCTGATTCTCAATGTTTTTTTAATTTCTGTTTCTATCAGAAATCTGGTTTTTTTTTATTACCTTCATGTAAGTATGATGGAAAGATCAGTAAGTAAATTAAAATATGGCAGTTTTGAAGTTGGATGTCTCAGTTTTGACTGGGGATTTTGACTGGCATGCCTCATCAACATTCTGTGCTCTGTTCTGATGAAGCAGATTGTAACAAAAGGAAGGTAGTATTTTAAAAATGCTCTGGTTTTGACTAAAACATCAAAATCTTTTTGGAATTTAGGGAAAATAAAATCAGGCTTAGTGCAGCAGGAAATGAGGAGATAACTGCCTGTATGCTGTAGAGCTAGGAATATGGAAGACAGATTCAGATTTTCTTTTTCTTTTGGAGTAACAGGCTTTTGATATTATGCTTTTGGCAGCCACCTCAGATCATTTAACATTTCCTGATGTTGAGAAGACATTTTTAAGTGCCTTCTCAGAATAAAATATGAGGTTCCTCTAACAGCACTCTTTCATTATATTAATATTTTTGGAACAAGCCTTGAATTAATTGGTTTTCAGCTTTAAAACATGTGGCTTTCCACTAGATATTCAGTTTCATCAACAAAACGGCCTATTGATTTGAGATCAAACCCTAATACTTGATTCTACTATACTTTCAGAGTGTATTCAGCCTTGTCAAATTTTTCTCATTTGCGTTTGCAAAACAATACTTCTGGATGCTGATCATAAAAAAACCCCTTTTTGAGTTATGTGGAGAAAGATATTTCTCTTCACAGAAGTTTAGCAATTTTAAAATATGCCTTCTTTTTTTTGCATTTTGAAACAGAAGCAGATTTTTAGGCTCTTTCAAAAGGTAGATGCAGTTCTAAAAGTGAGAAGTCTGTACTCAGTTGCCATGGACTTCTTAGCCCTGTAGCTGTCAGCTCCGATCCTGTGTAAATGGGGTACAAAAGAATGAGGTTACCTACTAATAAAAATCCAAAGTGTCCAAGAGCCTTAAATCTCAAAACAACAGCTCCTAGAACAGACCTCTTTCTGACTCTCAACAGCAGACCAGATGATGAGTGGATGGATAAGAAGGCAGAAAACAATGAAGGCCCGTGGGTGAAATATGTTAATGAAAGGATTACAAGATCTCCCAAAACATTATCAACATTGCCAAGTGTTTTCTCCCATTAATCAATTGGTAATTCTGAGGCATAAATAATTTCTTGGAATGTTCTTCTAACCCTAGTATCATTAGGAATTCATTTCACCACAACTTTAGAATGTTTCCCCCCCTTTTTTTGTTGTTGTTTTTTGTTTTGGTTGGTTTTTTTTTTTAATTTTTCATGGTCTAAACTTTGAATGTCTACAAATCATTGTTCCCTTTCCCATTTTCAAGTTAATTTGTTTTCTTTACACTGTCTGAAATTTCTTAACCTTTTCTGAAATACAGATTCCAGAAGCACTCTATCTAGATTACCCAGCCTAATCATATTACCAATATGCATGACATTAGTATATTGTATGTTGCAGGGTTTCCGTTTTATTGACGTATTGATGACTGATGAAAATACTGATTATTTTGTACTTATTACTGCTCTGTACATACAGATCCACATGAGAAACATCCCACTGAAATGTCAATTAATTTATCCATATAAGACACAAAATTATTAGTCTTTTTACTTGTTTAATTATTCACAGAACAAGAAGCCGTTAACATTTAATTACAAGTGAAATGTTTTCTTCAAAAATTTTCTCTGATGACATGTACTAGAAAATGGTTATATTTTTCTCTCATGCAACCTAATGTAAGTATGGAGTAAACCAGATGATGTCAAGACTTACACTAGATTTATGATAGTAAAGAAATGAGAATTATGTGATCTTGTATCTTAAATTTTCTCCTCTGAAATAGAAACTGCTTATTTCAAAATTCAAACCATATTTCATAGCTGCAATTCATTTAGTGGAATGTTCACACTACTGAGAAGTCAATTCTAAATCAATTCATTGGAAAACAAAAGCAAAAAGAATGTCTCTCTATCAGACCTGCTTGAATTCTAAATCTACCTGTGATTTCTGGCCCAGTAATGGATTAAAATAGTTCTTTTCTCTGTAAGTAATAGTGGAAACATTCATGAGTTTTGAGTGAGCAGACTAGAACATGACAACTGGACTTCATGGTTAATGAAAATCTCATACAATAAAGATACTACTGAGACTAGAGTAGGATTTTAAATAACATCACAATGTTGTATGAGTTCATAAATTTCTTTCTTGTCTTCTGTGCTGCACATAATCAGAAAACAAATGGTTTATGTTACACAAACTATTCAGGAGGCAATTTCTGAAGGGAATGAAGGGAAATAGTGCAGAAAAAAAAACAATACAACCATGGTTATGAATCCACCAGCTCTTTAAAAAATTTGCAGGTGAAAAAGACGAGAGGAGTTGGTGTTTTCATAACAAAGAAGGTGGTGCTGTGTAGTCTAAGGATAGAGAATTTTATTATTTTCACAAGCTTCCAGGGGCTTCTCTAAGACTAATTTTTGTTCTCAGTCTTGGTGTGGGGGAAAAAAAGAACCACTTTTTCTTCAAAGTTATAAGTAATCCTAGAACATCTGACTTTTGAAATGTCAACTTAAGACTTTAACCTGCTGACTTTGGAACTCAAAGCAAGTAGGTACTGAACTGTCACTAAGAGTGTAAATATTGGAAAGAAGACACTAGAAATCCAGGATAAGAACTCATGCCAACCACACGCTTTCTTGAATTATACATTAATACAGCTTATACTATAAGAGTATCATCTTGTGAGTAGCAAGGTTGAGAGAACTACAGAGCAAAGCACATCATTTCTGGCACCTAAGTTGCAAATGAGATGACAGTCATAAATTGATTTCAGGAAAAAGGACTGAAGTTGCTATCTGTTCACTCATTAAAAATCACTCCACTTTAATAATCAGGATTACCTGATATTCTGAGACCTACAGGAGGTAACACCCTTTTAGAAAAGTGCATCAGGAATTTGGGCAAATCTACCATGCCTAGTGAAGGTAATGATGTGTGATTAGAATATGAAGTTAAAATGACTTCTCTGCTTAATCTTTCTCAAATTATGAAATATTCTCATTTTCTTTGAGGTTAGTAAAGCATTGCACAAATTCAATAGTTCTTTCAATTACTCAGAGTGAGAGTACTAATTAGCAATTTCTAGGATATGCCTAGGATCAAATTTACTGCTATATTACATTTCAAAACAAAAGCTTCCACATTTTAACATTATTCTGAAAAGACAAGAATAGTTAGTATCATCAGTCTTCTCTTTTCAGGGGTTGCTTCTGTAATGGAATTTCTCTGCATGCTTTTTCTCTTCTGCGCCCACACTGCACACACAAATATTACATCAAAAAAGGTAATGTTTTTCAACAGCAAAAAAATATTATTGTACATTATTGTTTATGAAGTTTATGGCAGACAAAAATGTTGTAGATAGTTTGCAAATACAGATAATAAAAACCTGGAAATATTTAGTGGGATGATTTTCAATACTTTGACAGGAAAGTAAGTGTTACCATTGTGTTCATGATCTGGTAAGATGCACGAACTAAATGGAATGATTATATACACAATAGCTTTGTTAAGCAGAACCAGCAAAATCAACTAAGATACTTTGCAGTGTTTTGCTGATTATAAATAAAATGTCCTATGCTATAATTTCCAACAGCTTAAGGGTAATCATATTTTAAAATATATGAATTTTCTTGAATTAATTGAGTATTGTTAACTAATTAGATGGGATTTTAAAAGTAATATTAATCAATATAACTCAATCAACCTCTGAATTAATAGGTGTCCATAAGATGTATGCAAATAAAAATAACTAATACATATTAAGGGATATCAGGAAACCAGAATTATTGTGATCTACTTCATTTTTATTTTAATTAGGATTTTTAAGTGTGAACTCATACAGACAGAAAAGAATGGAAGCCATCACTACTGAAATAACAAATCTAATGTAGTATGGTATTGATTATAAATTATTGCTTTTATTTTCCTCTGGCAAATAACATAAGAAGGAGATATGAGCATCGCTAGAGATATGACTACCTTTTAGACAACTTAAGCTGCATTGTCTCTTTCATATCAGGTGACTCTTTGGAAAGGTGCCAAGACATCAATAGTAACTCCAGTGCAGACCCAGTTTTATTCTGGAAAACTTACAAGTGTTTGTCAGTGCCTCCAAAAAAGAAGATTTTGGCATCCATATCCCATAATAATAATCTTTCACCAAAATTTTACATAGTTTTTACTACTGACTAGGTATCAAGCATCCATGACAACTTAGAAGGGAATAAATAGTAAAACATAGTGTTCTTTCCATCACCACTGCCCTGAGAGAGTAGAGTGGATTGAGAACAACAAAGTAGAATTTATCAGAAGATAAAGAAAAATTTATCAGAAGATGTCATTAGATAAAAGAGGCTTAAATTCACATATAACACCACTGCCTTATATTGTCTTAAAACCACAATACAAATAATCCATAGTTCCCACAACTGCTTTGGTAATTGGCATTTTTTCTGTCAACTTCCTCCAAATAATTAAAGTTTACATCTAAATTATTTTTTTTGTCTGTGTGTATTGCAATATGCCTTGTTGCTTTGCTAGGATTAATATCAACTATTTCTTGATCTAATATAGGCAGCACATACTGTAAGCAAGGGATTTTTCTAAGGCCCTTTAAATCTGATTTGTTTTGCAGAAACTAGGTTCTAGTCCATAGCTTCTGAAGAAAAAAGAGATTTTACTTACTGAGGCTATCATTGATTTTAAAAGGCATTCCTGCATCAACCCATTGTCTTGATAATGTCTCTAATATTATTGTTGCTGTAGAAAATCAATAAATGTATTCAGCAGTTATGTTTATTATAGTTGTTATATTTATCCTTAGGAATTACTAAAGAAATTCTTTTTGCACCTACAAAATATCACTGGATTACCTTAATGCTACAAAGAAGTGACAAATATTAACAGGCGGTTATGATACTCCTAGCCCCTGTCATGGTGGTACTTACATTTACTGAAACATGCCAAAGTAATATAACGAATGCTTATTTCAGCAAAACGAATACCACACCATTCTGATCAAGAAATAAAAATTAATTCCGCTTCACTGTGTGATTTTTTATCTATTTGTCAGCTTTTTTGACATGAACTTTTCCATTCTCTCCCATGTTGCTGTGTTGATGCAACTTCTCTATTAAATCAGGGTAGTTATGCTATTACAGCTGTTATTATTATGAGTTGAATATTTTCTATCCAAAACCAATAAAAAACTCGAGATTTTTGTAATATCTTAAAATTTTCCAGGTTTTACATTTTAATGGTTAAATTTCAACAATATTCTGATGAAACTAGTCAACAATATAAATGAATCTTTTGTAGTAGGCTAAATTACTTCAGAAGAATGTGATATATCTGCAAGCCTTTCTTTCACAACTCCTCACCTCTTCTAGAAATTGCCTAGTTTCCCAGGCCGTAGTGCACCCTACAAACTAATTTTGAGTTTGGCAATAGGATACACAAAGTATTTAGACACATGATTATCAAGAGACTAAAGGAATGGCATGGTGGGAAACCTTGAAAGAGTCTGAGCTGGAGTGCCAAAATGTATGAAAGTCACATGTACAATATGTGGGGATCTAAATGAGCTATTATCACTCAGAAATCTTAGAATTGCTGTAAGTAACTGCCTGAAACCATCACTTGAACAGCCACCACTAGTTCATGTAGTAGATACAACACTCACAAGCCTGGCTGTGCAGCAGCAAGCAATAAAGGGTTGTGTGTCCAAAAACTCAACTGTTTTTTATATTTGTAACAAATTGTCTAATAAAACGTATCTCCCTACAGAGCCTGCCTCACATCCCTAATTCATCATTTCTACAACAAAGCTATTACACTATTGAAAGTTTTTAATTATTATGGAAGAAATGTAGATCAAAAAAGAGAATATCACTGTATCACTGTAAGATCCATATATACTCACACCAATAATATTAGCTGCATTATATCTCAGAAAAGATAGAGTAGATTAAAAAAAAAATAAGGGTTCTGGAGAAAGACAGGAAGTGTGATGAGAGATATGGAATGGTTTCCATGCAAAGGAGACTAAAATAGTAGAACTCTTTACAAGGTAGTAGGTGAAGGTTATTACAAGGGTGCATAAAAACATGACTAATCTAGCATAAGTGAATAGAATCGGAACATTTCTAATTTCCTGCAGTACTTGAATTAGAGTATACTCAATGAAATATTAAACAGCAGCTTCAAAACATGCAAAAGCAAGTACTTCTTCACATGTTCATGAGTTGCGGAACTTTGTCACAGGATGCTGTACAGACCAGAAGTATAAATGAGTTCCAGATTTGATTGTTCAAATTTGCAGTAACTATTATCATCTGCAGCATTAAACAATTTGTTTGGGTACTATGTCCATTTCAGCGCACTGTTCAAACACATGACATCATCCTAGTATCCTTTCTCAAGAAATTGGTACTCTGTATAATAACAGAGACTGCATCTGAGCAGGAGGGACATTGGTTTTAACTAGGTATGTCAAGTTCTTCCTAACAGCAAAATTAGAAACCAAGGTAATGTTTTTTCATGTATGTATATAAAGCTATTGCACAGCTGTAAGAGAGTGTTTGGTTATTACTTACTTTTGCCAATTAATGGAGACATTTTTCATTTCTCTCAGGAAAAAAATAGCTTTGTTCAGAAGTGTTGCCAGCAGCCACAGCCAGTATAGGAAATAATATTAAGCATTAAGAGACTGGACTCATCTAGGGAAAGTTATAAAAGCCAGGGAGGAGTGGGAGGGTGGGAGGGTGGCCCAGGGCAGGCAGAGCAGTGCCCTCCCTGATATGGTGCTGTTCTGCAGGCGAGCAGAGCAGAGCAGGGAGGCCACAGCAGCACATCCCACCAGCAGCGCAGCCATCACCAGACAATTGCAAGGTGATGAGTGAGGTCAAAGATCAATCTTGGGAGCACAGTCAGCAAGTCAGCACCAGCAGGAGCAGGGCTGAGCTCAGGGACACGTACGGCAGGGCTCAGGCAGGGACCCGGTGCTCAGGGACCCGGTGCTGAGCTTAACTGGAGCCCCTGGGAACAGGGGCAGGGGTGTCTGTATGGGGTTGTGTGCATCTTTGAGGGGGGTCAGGGGAGGCTGGTTGGGGCCATTGAGGCCCATGCATGCATTCAGGGCCCTGAGAGCAAGAATTCTCAAGAGTTTCTTCCAAGTGAAGATAAAATTATTTCCTAGTTACTCCTCGTTACCCTATGTGGATAAAGGGTCAACAATTTATTATTTTTGGCCATTTATGCATCTAATTTTGCTGTCATCAAGTTACAAGTCTCAAATTTTGTAGTCCTTGTGACTTCTGATAACATTTCTCTGGAAGAATTTTTTTCACTTAAATATATATTTTATTTTTGGAAAATAAATAAATTTAGCAATTCTTCCTCTATTCTACAAACTTTCCCTATCCTTTTAGTTCACTAACTTCCTTCCATAAAGAACTACTTGCCTACAAAATACCAATGAAGAAAAACATAGTAGATTCAGCCATTGTATGGGCAATATCAGTAAAACCTCTGGCATACATTGTGAGCTTCTGTGCATTTATGGCAGACAGATACAGTAGGTTTTTAATTTGAATTCAGCCTTCATTCTCTTGTCATGACAAGTTGCCAGGACGTGTCATGAACAACATTAGAAAAATCAGTTAATTCTGTTAAGATGTTTTGAGGTTTTACTTTAAGAGCACCACGTGTCCCTTGCTTGCTTAATTCTTCTACTTCTGCTCAGCTCCTTATAACCCTTACGTTCAAGAATAGCTTTTTTTCCTATGGTAGGACTGATCTATTTTTCTGCTGTTCTACTTCTGAAGCTGCTAATAAGTCACTTAAGATTATCCCAGCACAGAAATACAAAATCTGGTACAAAAAATCCACTGCTTGGATTTTTTTCTGTTTGCTTGTATTTCATCACTACTTAGGAAATTCTCTTTGTTGCTGTAGCAACAGCCTGTCAGTTCAGCATTGTGAAGACAAACCACACCCATGAGAAGTTTGCCAGTCTGTGGCACTGTCTGCTACTGGGCAAGCACCTCATAAGGGATCCTGAGCCCATCCCGCGGTGCAGTTTGGCTGCTTGGGTTGGGAGCCAGCACAGTGTCAGCATGGCTGAGGGTGTCTCTGTCCTGCTGGCAGCCATTGGGAGAGGCTCCTGGGCAACCTACAGGGATGCAGTGGCCATCACAGCCAGGGCCAACCCCCTGCCCATGGGGGCTGGGCCGCTTTTGGCAGAGACGCTGGCACTTGTCCCCTGCCAGAGCATGTATTATTTGGGCTACAGGCTCATCCTCACAGTGGGCTGGACCTGGAGGGCATGGAGCTGTGGCAGCCTCGCCTCCATTAGCAGCTGCTGGATTTAATAACTCCCTGAAAAAGACCTCTCAGACAATGATGAAGAATGCTTTAAAAACATGTTGAAGAGATCATACACTATATTTTAACTAGTTTATGTATCATTATGTGCTCACAGAAACTAGAACCCTCTCAGTTTTCTCTTTGATTGATTGTTGTTGGAGTTTGGGTTTTGCAGATCTCCTATTTTAACATTCTCATATTTGCCCTCCAGTGCTTTTCCCTACAGTGGCAAACCAAAGTGTAGCTTGTGATGGCCAAGCTTGAATTAAAAACATTAATCATACAGCAAAGACTTTGCAATGAGTACTGATAGTATTTTATTCAGTTGGGTGTACATGCAGAGAATAAATTTTACTCCTGTGTAGCATGTGCTATCATAATAGCCTCTCCTATCACATGTTAGAGATTATTTCATTTTAATGGTTTTGTTCAAGTGCAGTTTGGCTGTTTCCTCACAATCACAGGCTCCCCATTTCTGTTGTCTGATGCTGCTCTTTCTGATGCCAATGAGAACCTCTCTTCCACTTCACATTGATTTTTTCCCCACTTTTATATTATTTTCTTTTCTTAGGAAAGATACAACTTTCTCTAAACCTGGCCTTTTGATTAAAACTACACTTTAGGAAAACTATTTTCAGGTACAATATTGGACTAGCTGCTGTTTGTAAATGCATTTTATTTCATGTAAATTTGAACTATCTTAAATGTGTTTAGGTATTTATACTGTACTCATCATGCTGTCAGGTATTTTAGATAATTTGATGTCTAAATTATACCAGTTGTACTCCAAACAACACATTAAAAGGTCACATTCAGACAGTCAGCTAGTCATGTCCTAGCTGTTACCTTCATTCTGTTGAGAAAAATAATTGTAGTTATATGACTTATACAAAAAACCTACAAAACTATAGTAAAATAAAGTTGAATTTGATACTTTCCTGTTATTTCAGACAATTATTAGTAGGACAATAAATAAAAAGAGCTTTCAGAATTAATAATATTTAAAATACTGTTTAATAATTTTGTGTAGATTTATATAAATTTCAATCAGATTTATTCAAGTTTATGTTTCTTTTTCAAGGTGTTTGTTTTTTCTCCTTAGAAATTAAAAAAAATAAAATAATAACATACAGTTTATGTCATTCCATCCATGAGAAAATTATTTCCAACTGGTGTAGAAAACACTGCTTTTATGTAATTGATCAGAGTATATTTAAAATGACTGTAGTAGGAGTTGTTTTCCAAAGAGATTATAACCCACAAAAATAAATATGACTTAGTACAGGGAAATACACCCTAATTGAGGTCAAGACATAATTAGAAAGGATATTTTCCTATTCATTTCTCTTTCTGGGATCTTTACTTCCACCCCATACTCCACATTGAGTAAGCATTGATTTGTAATTATTGTCATCTTCTCTCTTGGTTCCCCTTCTCCCATTTTAGCTAATATTGTTATTTTGCTGATTGACAAAACTTCCTTTAATTCAAAGCTACAGCAGAGGTGGAAGAGGAAAAGAAGAGTACAAGGTAAGGGGGAAGAAGGAAGGAAGTGCAGTAGAGAGGAAGAGGCAGATCGTTAAACATTTGGCATATAATTATAAAAGACAAAAACATTGCGGAGATTAAAATAATGAAAAGTGTGCGTTATCTCAGGTTAGACTTCTAAAAATACTATACTGACAGTTGATGTATTAGAAAGTAGAAAAGTCCATGGGATTTTATTACTTTCTGCTTGTTATTTTACTATGCTTTCCTTCCAACTATATTCTCTTTATCTTTTCTGCCTGAGACCAGTTTTCCTGTCAATACTAATGATCTTTCTGAATTGCTTCTTCCAGGATAGAGCTTAATCATATGCATCCAAAATTTTTGGTTGCAGTCCTATCTATTTACAAAGAGTATAAAAATGCTTTTCCTGAACATGGAAGGGGCAAACAATGAGAGGCAGTCTCCCCATTCAAAAGGTGAAGCATGCTTTCAGCCAGTGTTCTGCTCTCAGAAAAGGCTTTTGGTTTTCTGCCAAAGATATATCATTGGGACTTTATGGTCTGTCCTCTGCCTTTCTGTTCAGGTGCCTTTCTGATTCTCTTCACACAGCTGGCTTTGATGGTAAGACTATCAGCCTCTGAGATTGAAATACATTTCTATGAAAAATTCTTGGCCCATCTTTACCATGCCAATTCAATACCTTCTGCAGTTTATTCTATGGTAGAGCTATACATCACATCAGAGAGTGTGATTTCTTAGTATCAAGGCTTTTCCAGTCAAAAAAGGGAAGCCCCATAGCAGCCAACATCTCAATAGTTAGTATTTTAGTAATCTAGACTAAATACTTTTGATTTGTCTGATTCAAAGGAGCTTGTTTGAAGGAAGCACAATTATTCACATTTTGTGTGAGTATCCTAACATTCAAGTAGAAGGTGATCCTTACAACTTTTCATTTTCCCATGTCCTTAAATAGTTTTACATTCAATAAGCCACAGAGAAAGAAAATGTTCTTACAACTCAGTGATATCCTAACCTGGGGTTGGAAGACCTGCAAACTTCAGTTAATCAATCCCCAGAATCTGAAGAGACTATAAATAAAACAATGCATAAATCATGAAAAATATTTATTTTGAGTGATATTTTTCAAAGGAAAAACAACATCAGAACATTTCAGTGTAGCTTTATCTTAGATTGTGTTTCCAGTTGTAATAAACTGTATGAAGATGCCTTTCCCTGGATTTCAATTTGCAGACTTTTGTCTGTATAAATACATATATATATAAAACTGACTTCAAAGGTAGTATTGCATACCTTAATTCAATATCTTTAAATGTCTTAAGAAATACTTGCCTCTCATGACCAGTATTCCTGTCATTTTTTTCAGCAGTTCCAAGTGAAATGAGTGTAGTTTCGTGTGAGCAGGGAGTGCAGGACTTAGCCAGCAATGAGCTCACGTAGAAGTGTAGCCTGCTTAAAGTTGTTAATGACTGTGCTGTGTTACGTATGCATTTGGATACAATTGTGCATAGCTAACGTTACATAGACAAAGTGAGGGCCTGTAATTTTGTTATTTCTATAATCTGCTTCTTTAAAAAGTTTACATCAGAACTGTGACATTCACTGAAAGCAGTAATTTTTAAGGTTTTAAAAGACAATTTCTGATGTTAGTAATATGTCGTGAAAGGTCTACAAGGAAAGCAGAATAATCCAGTTGGTTTTCAGATTTAATTGCACAGCAGTTTGTAACAGGTTTGTTTTCTTCTATTGTATTGTTATTTGATTTTTCCTGTCAGACAAAGTTCCTTGTTCCATTGCCATATGTATTTATGAGTTTACAGTTGTAGAGATTTCAGCCTTCCTTTGTAATAACAATTACCTTTCAAAGTGTTCTGGGTTTTTTAGGATTAATATTTCATACATTCTCCAGTATCTGCCCTCTGAGTTTACACTTGTTATCACAAGTATGTTTGAATTAAACTGTATTTAAACATGTGTCTTACAGGGGTAAACAGTTGTATAGCATATTTTCCAAAACCGTTCATATGCCATACAGGTAAAAGCAGCTGTCATAGAACAACATTTCTAAAACAATTAATAATTTACTCATAATTACTGTGGATTCAAATTAGCCTCTAGTTTTAATAGATTTAGTTCCTTTTTTCCAAAATGAACCAAAAGTACAGGAAAACAAGAAACCTGGGGAATGATTCTTTTTGATTCGGTTTGCTTGTGCTTGGTTTTGGTGTATTTGTGTAATACAGTTAAAATATCAAAGTTTCTTGTAATCAGCAGCTTACTTCTTAGTAATTCTGTTGTGTTGCAATAACCTTGTAGCTGTAGTACAATGCAGTTTTGATGAAATTATGTATAGCTGTTTACGACTAGTATAAAATACCACCATTTTGTCTATATATAAATAAACCCTCATGAGCTGAAGAATAAAGTCTGTTCCAAAAGGTACTAAAAAGTTCCAAAAGATTAGGTGTCTTCCTAGGACTAAGTAACTCCAAAGATGACTATAAACCACAAATCTTTTTTTCTTGCCCACAGTCTAGATCGTGAAGATGGTTGTGTTGTTTCAGAAAGAAGGTCCCAGCTTTAGTTGCAATAGTTTCATGATAGCATTCGCAGTTCTAAAATCTTATAAATCAGATAATGCTTCAATTCCTTTAATACATATAGTTATAGATACATATATATCAATAGCATCAAAACTTATCATACAAAATATTTCAGGAATATGAAATTCTTAAAAAATGTTTGGCAAGTGTTTATTTGTCAGTCCAAGATTTATGCACTTAAGCAGATTCAAATGTTCAAAGAAGTCAGAAATCCTCTGGCGAGTGGATGCCACTATATCCTTTCTGTCCTTTATACTGCAGGTTTTAAAATTTAATCAGTTGTTCCCAAACTGATTTCAATAATTTGTGTTTCAGTATAGCACAGCTTCCAGAAAGAATGTCAATCTTCATTCAAAAGCTCTAGAAAAGGGAAGGGCACTTTAAACATCTTGTTCAATTGTTCTGGCCATTGCATGAAGTTGTAAGGCCTGAACCCTCCACAACATGAGTATTACCCTGGAATACTCATACACAAGAGATCCCTGATATCTCACTGTAAAGAATCACATTTCTAACAGCAAAGCAGTAAATCCAATAGGGAGTTGTAAAAGTAGTCTGTCATTCATTTTGAACATGAACATTTTATTCAGGAAGAGGTTGGTCATTTCCTGGCTTTCTGAAAACGAATGTTTAATTCAACTGAAAATATTTTAAAAACTTGACTTTCTTCCCAAGATACACAAGTGAGTTAGCTATGTAATGGCAGTTGTATGATTACAGAAGGTACACAACAGGGGTAACCAGAGCAGAGTGTGAAAGCTTAAGCCACCCATCAACTTTTAATGTATATATCTGCTGAAATCAAAAGGGCTATTCCAATTTGACTGTGTATTTCTTACTCTGTATTTCTGAACCATTTCACCTTCTCTTTCACAGCTTCCCTATCACACAGGCATGTTTTATAAGCCTAAAAGATGGGATGAATAAAGCAGATGCATTTTCTTACTTCAGAGAGAGACAAATACCCCATCTGTTTCATACAAGGCTAAGTAGGATTTTTCTGAAAGCTACGTACTAGGCAAATGTCTGCTTCACTTTTATTTTCACTTTTGACTATATATCCACTTCAAATTCAAATGCTTTTCTTTCAACATGTTTTCCCTTAAGGTGTTCAAAGATGTGAATATTTAATCAATGCCAGTAATTATAGAGTATATTTTTTCATAGAAATTTTGTGAAGAACTACCAAAAGTGTTCTTCCAAAAGTGAAAGTATTAGTTGTACACAACAGCATTAATTCAATTTTACCCAGTTCTTTCTTCCCAAACCTGTCACATTTCCAATAAGAGTGCCTAAGTGTTGATGAGATGTTTTGTTTTATTGACAAGAAGAACTAAACAAAACAAAACACAGAGCTACTATATACCATTCCCAACAACACAAACTGCTCCTGAATTGGGTCAGATATTTCAAACATAGTAAAGTGTTTGGATGCTTACTATTTGCAGTTGCAGAATGCTCCTCCAGAACCTCTAGAAGCTATTTTCTAGTCTCCCTCCTGAGCATCCTGTCCAAAGGCCTTCTTTTTGGGCTTTCCTTCTGCCACAAGATTTCTCAGAGAAAGATGTCTGTTTACAAGTTGTCCCATTGTCTGTTTAAAATTAAGGTTGGTTTTCAAAAAAAAAAAAAGAATTACAGAGACATTGACTAAGCCCAGAAATATTGGACTGAATAATGAAAATAATTTTAAAGAATCAAAATGCATTAGGAAAGTGAAGTCACCACACTTTTCCAATGAATATATTTCTGACATAAATTATGAAACAAGATTTCATTTATGGACATTAGTCTTGCCCGTATTTTGACTTGGTTTTATTTTATCTGGAAAAATTAGCATCCAGGTTTTTCTTACAGAGAAGTGATGCTTTTCTATATGCATGTTAAAGCTCTTTTACTTAGCTAGTCACATTTAAGTAACTAATATTATTATCTTTCTTACTGGCTGTCAATCTTTCTTTAAAGCTTTATTTTCTCTAGTATATAACAAACTGCAAAAAAGCTTATCTATTTATTTATGAGCTTACAGATCCTCTCACATTTTGCAGAAGAACAGAGGCTTTTACGCTTGTGTTTCTGGCATTTTCCCCCTTTCATGCTTTAGTCCTTTTTACTATGTATCACAGTGGTTCTCGAACTGTGGGGTTTTCTGAAATGCCAGTCCACCACTTTGGGGATAGCATGACAACTTTTTTACCATCACTAGCTAGGAATCATTAGCAAAACCCATCAAATTACCTGAATATTTTAAATGACCAAGCTTAACATGCCTGAAATTTTGCATTAACTTTCCTATTAAGGCATAAAGCAACACGATAGGAAAAAAGGGTGAAAAGTGTGGCCTTCTGACTTCTCATCTTTAACAGCATGTATGGAAACAGAAATCCTGATCACCCAAAGCACTGCTGATTTCATTCTGGAGTGATACTGAAGATTGATCAGTTCCTTTACAACAGTGTTGCTAGAATAGAAGAAATTTACAAGCTATGACATTGTTTTTCATTGTAAACTAGACTGAAAGCCATCTGGGGCCAATGAAAGCGTTTTATTTGACTTTAATATGCCTAGGATGAGGCTTTGAAAGAGGAAAATCAGGTACATCATAATAGTTAAGTTAAAGTTTCTCAAAGATACTCTCCAAATGTAAAAATGCATGAGAGAAAAATAAGGGAAGAAAATTGTTCCCTTATGGTTGTGAGGAAACCACTGACATTTGCATGCTTACTTGTGCAACCTTAATATCCCCATCACAGTTTCAGTATTCAGTTTCATAAGGTTTTTGCGTTTGTATAAGAACTTCAATGCCTTTATAAGAGAGTATACTGGTCATCCTGTACTGAGAAGTAGCTCATCCATATAATTGGAAACTTGAAGCAGTTTTATTAAAAAATATGTTCTTACTGAAGAAGACCGGTGCACTAGAGTTAAATCCAACTCCTAAGACTTAGGAAGCAGGTTTTTAAGATCTTGGCTCTCTGCTGTCCCTTCAAGTGTAACTACATATACCTTTCTATGCATACATAAAAGATGATCATGTTGAGTCAAACTAAAGATTTATCTGGCACAGCATCCTGTCTCTGAAGTGGGCAACAAAACATGCTCAGGTAAAGAATATACAAAATTGGCAAATATGGATTCTCAGGTTCTGGGAGCTAGAGGTTTAAGAAGTGTATCTAATCTCTTTTTTTGTCAGTTTTGTCTTCTAAAGCCTTTTACAAAAATGAATTTCTAGAATTAACTATACATTGTATGAAAAAGATTTTTTTTCCTGTTTTAAACTTCTTGCATGATGAAAGAGTGATGCCCTGATGCATACAATTAATCAATTGTAATGCTAATGTGCAGATGTTAGCATTTGGAAATTTTCATGCAGGTGTATCTATGTGGACACTTGGGCCAATTCCCCATTGGAAACCATGCCTTAAATGTGCATTTTTAAGTGACTGCTCAGTTATAAATTCAGATATACATAGAAAAGAGAAGATTTATTAGCAGTCTTGTTATGTCCCTGTCCTACAGAAACTGACTGAAATGGTGATGATACCTAGGGAAGCAACAGAAACACTTATGGCTGTTTTTTTTCTAAATATATGGGTGTTACTCCAGTTATGTTAGTGAGAATTATGTGTGCATATTGAGAGGGAAATAAATCAGCCTGCAAAGTACCAAAAGTGCGCAGGTGTTCCCACTTTTAATTTTTTTCTCATTAAATTGCTCATTTGTAATTTCCCCATGTATTCATATCCCTTAGAGCTCTCAGCTGAACATTTTTCACACACTAAATCCTCACAAGCATTTATAACAACTTGATTCTCTGGAAAATAGTCTGTATTCCTTAAGAAAGAAAAAGAAAAAAAAAAAAAAAGGTAAAGGCAACAACGTGGAGCAATCTAAAGAACAAATAATGGATCTCAGTGTTTCAATCTGCAACATTTTGTGGGAAAGTGTCCTGTATGTGTATATAGACTATATAATGTATTTTCTCTGACAAAATAAGATTTTGAAACTGAAATGGAACCCTAGTCTGTCATTCAGTTATTCAGATTATTTGATATTGCTCAGCTTCCATTCAACCCTCCAAATTAAGGCAAAGTTTCCATCTTTCAGATTTTTTTCTGCATGACATTTTTACTATGTGGACCTTCCAACCTATCTGTGCAATGAAAACACATTCGTACCACCTTATATTCTCTCATGTCGTCTAGAGGAAAAATGGAAGAGAGTCTATCTAGTTTATTTTAGAAAGGCTGTGCCCTTCATAAATATAATCTTTTCCTGTTTATATCTAACCAGAATTCTGAAAAGATCATTTTCTTAGTTCAAAGATTTCCAAATAGTGCTAGTCGTACTAGTGGGGGCACATGAATTGCTTCACTTTGGGTTGCAGAAGAAATCTCTATCTCTTGGTATCAGGTGCTAAGTATTGTGGCAAATGCCTCCACACAGGGAGTTACTTATGAACAATTGTTCTCTGCAAGGTCTGCATGTATCCAGCAGTAGCATGAATGCAGCTGGGTTCCTGGTCTGAAGCAGGCGCAATGCCTAGTGCAGGAATCCAGATAGTGACAGTGTGAGCAGACTGTATAGAGCAAGAATGAAGGAGATAACCTGCAGTAGGTGGGAGGATGGAGTTATGCCCCAGTATGTTGTACCCAAAAAGATGCTTGACAGCAGGATGGGAGAACAGGATGTGCCAAGAAATGCCTAGTCTGCCCAGAACTCAGACTTTCTGCTACTATTGTAATTAGTCTCACCTGCAACTTTCTCTGCCGGTGGTACCAGTGTAACTGAAATGAATAACAATTGTTCTGACCTGCCAAATGTGATATTGGCTCCTTTATCACTATCTCAGGTAGCAGATGTGCAGAAGCTTCTTGTCTTAATTTAAAAAATCCTTCAAAGTCTCTCATCTTTAATTCAGTATCAGAAAATTATTTGATTTCCATATCACAGGCCTCTGACCTTCCAAATGTTGCCTGCTGACTGAATTTTCAAACAAGTGTGCTGATAGTCCTCAGCAGTGCAAGCATATTTTGCACTTCACACTTTTCCCCTTTTTGGAGTTAACAGGAACAATGCCACATCGTAAGTCTTAAGCATATGACAGAATTCCCATCTCTCTCTCTCTTCAAATCAAGCCTGAAAGTATTGCTTAAAGATATGATTTCTTACAAGCAGAATTTTTGAACCATTTACATTCAAGGTGAGGCTAGTTGATAACTTTAGGCCTTTAATTGTTAATTTAGCAATGTCTTAGTGTGACATAAGTTGTTTATGCATTTAATTTTTTGTAAAATGTTAATCTTCATGTGAAAATTGTACTTATTCTTCTAGAAATTTGCTTCTTATAAGGTTATGATACAATATTGCATTTAAAAAGAGGTAGCAAACGGACATGACAATGAGTGAAAACAAAATACTACACATCTTAAATACAACAAAATCTCATACTGGGCTTCCACATTCAAAGCATACACTGCCTTTTTAACAATTCTACTAACTTACTAAATATGACAAATACTTCCACATACAAGAAAAACTTTCTGTCATATTACTACATTGTTTACTTAGAATTGTGTGTCCTCTGCAAGCTGTTAATAGGTAACTGCCAAAATACATTTTCAAGCAACTTACTGGTACCACAGCACTGAATCTCAGAGTATCATAACTTAAGGAATGGAGAACAATTTTTATTACTATTAATATAAAACACAGCTGATTTTAGAGTCACCAACTAATTCTTAGATAATTCTTACACAATAATTGTCATCTACATTACTATTTATTAGATTTCATAATTTCAAAATTTTTCTAGAATGTAATAAAAGTTTCCTTGCTAATCAGTTCTTGGTAAAAGTAAAGACTAGAGCAAGTTCAAAAATTACAGAAAAACATATTAACCTACGCTGTTGATTTTCTATCAAAGCCAGTAACACCTTCATCAGCATTACAGCCATTTTGTTGTATTAGTTTCACTGGTAGGATGGTGAAATTAGAATGTAATGAAGAATTTTATTAATGGACAATTGCAGCCAATTATCTAGAAGAGCAAAGTAGATAAATTTTAGAACAAAACAACCATTTTATGATTTCAGCCTATGTCCTTATTTCTGTGACAATTATATCCTTCCTCCATATTCCGTATTTGTACAACCAAAAGATGGCAGTGCTTCATCAACAATTCCTACAAAGTTGAAGTTTATCCTTAGGTCATCATTTATGATATCTGAAAGCTTTAAGAAAATGCACAGTTTTACAAGATATCCAGTCTCTCTCTGATCAAATTTCAAAGGGAATGAAAGGGCTTACAATTTGTTTTTAAGGTGTTTTGGTTCTCTGACATCTTACAAAGCTTACTTGATTAATATTCTCTGTCTCACTTATCAAACAAGATTTTGTAGATTACTTAATAAATATAGATTAGTTAAGTCAGTTCCTCTTATTCTAAGATTTAACAAACTTAGGCAATTCTGTATCTGGCAGTGACTCACCATCATAACTTTATAGTCTTTCCTCAAACTCATGATATTATAACTGATACTGAATCCCTAACCATTTTAAATAGAGACCAAAGACAGAAGTTTAAAACTTTGTATTAACCCAGTGAAGTAACTTGTAGGTTTTTCCTCTATATTTAAAGAATGGAAGCCAACATTTTTTTCAGAAAAGCCAAGTCTCATGTATCATGTTTCTGCCTCCTGTTTTCTTTTTCCATGTTGTATTTTCCTCGGAACACTTTTTTTCATGCAGAAAGATATTCATAACAGCTCTGCCTCATAAACATTTGGCAGATTCTATGCTAGTGCTGCTCAGCAGGTCTGTGTCATAACCATGAAACAGATCTATGCTATTTATCATGGCCCTAGATTTGGTTTATTTTTATTATACTTCTCATTCTGTTTCATGTAAAACATCTTTCTGTAAAAAAGAAAGTAATAAAATACCAAGCCATATACTTACAAACTAATGAATAGCCATGTTAGAATCAATTAAGTTGTTCTGTTCTAATTCATTTATCAGAAAAGGATTATATTTCTTTTTGTTCAGTAGTGATTCCTGTTCTGATGGTTTTGTTAGAAAGTTAATTCAGCCCTCTATGCTTCATTTATTCTTTCTTAAAATAAGGATAATGATACTAATATTTTGAATTTTTGAATTATACTAATATGAAAAGACATATATATGTAAGTATAAATACACAGATAAACACAAATAGGCATGTAAATAAGAGCAACATATTATGAATAGTGTTTTATATATTTCAACCTCAATATAATCTTTGTTGTGATTTCAATTCTACTCTAGAAATTGGGTAATCTAGCCTAATATTCATCATCTGTTTATATCTTTAAGAAAGACAGGTATAAACATAGAATTACTAGACTTTTTATTCCTTAAAGGTGAAGTATAACTTTTTGCAAGTTTTTTTTTTCAGAAGTCATAGCCCAGAAATGCTCAATGAACTGCACATCAGAACGTTATGTCCCTATTCCTCAATATAAATTCAATTTCTTGAACAGATACACATCTCACTTTTTTGCTAATGTGACTTTATGCATGAAGGGATATGTATAGTGGCTTGAGATATCCATAATGCAGTTTCCAGAAGGTACTACAATACTATTTTTGAATAAAAATTAGTTTTCTGCCAGCTCACCTGCCAGTTTCTGGCAGCTCACGTGGTTGGCTATCATAGACAAGCAGCTTTTGGTTATTTTGGTTGCATACCAACATTTATATTTGCTCATCAGTCTATATTCACAGCAGAAGTGCCTATTCACAGCATCATGCCAATCCTTGGTTTTTTGTCCCTTGTGCTTTTAACAGGTGTATGTACATATAATTTCAATTAAACAAAACTATCTATTCAGGATAAAGTAGCTTGTTCCAAGAAGAGCTTGCCACTAGACAGTCAGCATCTTTTATATGAACAGTTTCTTCCATCAGATGGTGATAATCTGGAAAAAAATAGTTTGGGTTGTGCCAAACCTATTCACAGTCTTCTGAGGGGAAAAAAAAATGTAAGGGTAGGCTTGCAGACAGGAGAAAGTGAAGGAGCAAAAATACCTCTGTTTCTTCAACAGCCCAGTACTTAAAGCGCTACAGGCTAATTGAAAAGTTCTTTTTTAGCCTGGGAAAATTTCAGTTCATGCTTTCTTTCACCATACATCTGCTATAGATAAGACCCAAACCAAACTGTTCAAGTTTACTTTATTGACTTAAACTATCTTCTAACAAAGATTCTCATTCAAAAGAGCCTTCTAATTTCAGATGGAATTTTGAATCTAATATTACAGAAATCAATTTCTTCAAGTAATATTTTCTAAATAAAAAAAAAGACATGATTTTGCAATTGCTGATGGCAGCAGATTCCTCCTATACTAATTATTTTTCCTCCTCACTTGTACATGATCTATGACACTTTTTATCTGAGCAGGTTCTTTCTTAAGATAATGATATTCAATAACTCTCAAGACTTCTTCTCCCAGATTAGATGAATGCTAAAAAAGTCTAGATATCTGTGAGCACACAGTTGGCAATCAAAATTAACTTTCTTCCTAATCTCAGCAAAGTGTATCCTTTAGCTACTTTGGATGTCACTTGGATAACATCAGCATTTAGACATTACTTAAACACATATTTAGTCTAAGCAATAAAACTTTACAAAGCATATTATGAAACATTGCACTGAGATGAAAATTACTATTTACAAGCTGAGGACTAGGTTTTATGTTAAATTTAACACAACAAGATTATAATGATGTACCATATGGTAAAGGTTTGTATTTTTATTTTATATTTATACAGGCATGCAAGGGTAGCTTCAGAGAAAAATGAAACATATCTTGTCTCTTGGCTACCATTTATGTGTACAAATACAGCTCTTGCTCAGATTCCCACTGTCTCACACTTCAGCACATCATACTGTACTTTCACTTAAATTCTTAGGATATTTTCATCCAGAAGATCCTTTTTCTTGCTCTCTGCATTCACCATGTCATTTTTTCCCACTTTTCTTGTTCTGTTACACCAAACACAACCTGATTACCTTTTATTCCACTGGCTTCATGGCTAATTCTATTATGCCTTTTTGCTTGTCAGTGCTGCCCATCATGCCAATCTCTATTACAGAGAGTTGAATTTTCCAGCAAGCATCTCCATGCTTTGTCTCTCATATGACAGTGGTAAACTGACACTTTGTAAATAAAAATAATAGTACTAGTCAAAATTAATAACAGTAATAATATTATTTATATCCTTTCACTTGTTGTGAAACATATTGTTAAAAAGTTTTGTGCAAGAAGCTATCAACAGTGCATAAGAGGTTTTGCTGCAGTCCACAGAATTAAGATGAATACTTTTTAATAAGATATAATGATGTTTTATTTACCTAAACAATAATTTGCAGAGACATTTGAATACTCCTAGTGGAAACATCTAGGCAATGTAAATACAAACATATAGTCTACATACTGGAAAGCAGAGCTCAGAAGTACCCATGCCAATGCTGCATAAAGCCAACTTGACGTGATAGAGTTTGTGAGCTTGTGACCGGTTTGACAGTGGCTAAACCATTTCTGGACTTGAGTTGATTCTAGAGAAAATATAGTTGCTTTAACACAATGCCACAAATGGGTTACTAAGTCCCCTGGATTCAACCTAGTTGTGTTTTATTTAGTCATCTATGCCATGGCATGATTATTTCTCCAAATTCAATTACTTGTAAACAGATAATCAAGTGCTGATTCTATACTGACCCTTTGTTTTTAGTACACTGTAGTGACATAAATTGTTTTTTCCACTTCTAGTGCTTGTGTCTTACTTAAGCCTTTAACAGTGGCAGGTTGTATATGAGCCCTTTAACCTCTTTGTGCTTTTGTTTTCTTGTTAAGGGAAATAGATTTAATATTGGTTGCAAACTTCATGAGCAGATGAAGATATAATTCAATATTACTAAAAATTAGTGAATTGCTATGGCAACAAACCCCATAAGAACACTATAAATAAAGGAGAGCTAGGCAGGATAAATCCAGCCTAAAGACATCAAGCCATGTCTTTTTCATGCTCTCATCTTTGTAATGTGTCAGTGGAGAATCTAAATCATCTGACTTACGGCGTCATGGAATAACCACAAGTGTGTCCTACCGAACTGCACCATCTGTCCACTGCATCACTCTTAATGTACTCCTTCAAGATCAGATTTTATCACTACAACATTTAGTTGCTTTTTTTGTTTACTCTTACTTTTTTATCTCTCTTCCCTTTCTTTTTTCCCTGCTACGCACAAATCAGCTTTGATACTCCAGCTGTGAGAATAATCCTACCTACTGTATAATGTTATGATTATAGTCTGTGCTCTGAACTATCAATCAGCTCATCAAGAGCATTATAAGCATTAAATAGAGATGTTTAATACATTTTTGGGAGTCTTTCAACTTTCCTGGGTATATCTATTTTTGAGAAGATGAGAAATTCTAGTCTGGGAACCAGAATAGAAATATTTTGAAATATCTCATTTTAAAAAAATTTAAATCAAGAAAGATAAAAAATGAATAGCTGTCACTACGAAGCTAAGAAACAAATTTTAATTCAGGATTCTTTTCAATATATCCTCAGTTTTAACTAATTGAATAGTTTGATTGAAATCTATATTGCTACAAATGGATTTTCTCACTCTCTGATTGGTCCCTTCTAAGAAAAAAGGAAAAAAAGCAAAAAAGTCTCGAATGTTGATATTCTTGTCATCTGGTTTGCTACAAGATTTTTTTCAAGTTATTTTCATTCACCTATATCAGTGACTGAGCTGAATTAAAAGTGACTTTATTAAGGCATTATCCGTATAACCTCAATGAGAAGTTACCCATGCTCACTCACACACTGGTATTTAAATCTTTCTTTCCACTTCATTGTACTCTACCTATGAGCATCAGCCTTCGGATATGTGCTAAAATGTTTTTTAACCATGACTCAGTTGCTAAGGGATGTTCTGGAAATCTGAAGAAACAAAAACATTCTCTTCATTAGCTCTTGTTAGGAATATCCACATAGAATAGGAATATCCACATAGAGCCAAACCCAAGTACTGGGAATATCTTTGATAAAGATACCTCTTGTCCCATTACACATACTATTTCATGAGGAAACCTACAGCTCGCAAGGAAGCTAAAGCACTTTTATATGACATAATTTTTAGACTGACTGTCCACAGATAGCATAAAAGCAGGTCAGATTCTTTCCTAAAGTAAATATTTTAAATTAATGGAGTTATACCAGTAAACACATACTGCATATAATGAAGTCCTTAAATTACTCTAGTACTATTAAACATAGTATTTATAAATATGAATGTTCTCCTGAAAGTGAACCTTTTAAATATTTTAACTATAAGCAATATCAGATACCAATAAGTTGTGTATTCATCAGGGTTATTTTAAGACAGTTCATATCAACAGAAAGTACACTATTACACCCAGGAACACAAAAAATTACACATGTACAGTCAAGTACCTCTTCCATGTACCCATAGTTATCTATACAGTCTTTTCTACACATTCATTTTTAGAACTATTCCAATCTGCAACACATGTACTGTGACTATTTCTGCATTAGTAATGCAGATTCTGAGATTTCTTTTTTCACAGATTTTGGGAATTTTTTGCTAACTGCTTTCTGTTCAGTTAAGGACATATACATTTTTTTAAAATTCAAAAAATAATCTTCTATCCATTATTTAAGTAAATAAAAGTGAATGTGATATATATTAATCATTGATAACCATCGAAAGATTTACTATTCCAAGCATTTAAGGTCAGATTGGTTTTTTTTGTCAGAGTGAGGGTTTCTATTAAAAACAAACAACTCCACTAAATATATACTACTTAGCCATTTTTTGAAATTAAGATTTAAATATAGATTCACACAGCTTGTGAAAAAGCAACTGTATGAGTCAGCTCTTAAGTTCCTGTAAATCAGCTTACTCTCATTCAGCTAACTCAAGATCTGATTTAAAAATACAGCATGGAAATATCACTCATCCTAGACATGATCAGAAATGCTAAATTATTTTTTCAGGAAATTTTGTGCTCTTTTCACTTTGTTAAATGGCTGTACTGAAGAGAAATGGTATAAGGCATAGTGACATCTGAGAAATTCTAAGTAGCCAGGGATTTACTAATCCTCTTTCAAGAGTACTGAACAATGTGGAAAAAGGGAAAGAAAATGAAGAATAGCATTTTTATGCACATCCAGCTCTGCCTCTCTAGATAGAAGTGTGAAGTGAGGATTGCTTAAATGGGATGGAAGAAGGTGATGAAAAGCAGCATGAAATCTATCCACCATGTGACCAATGCAAAACACATTATAGAGCTAAAATAGAAAGGCTTAAACAGTAAATATTTCCCAAAAGCTAAAAAGAATTTGCCAGAAATCTTTGTAGCTGAAAAAAGAGCCACGGATTCATGTTAAAATTTAATCCACTTCCTTTGATACATCATCTGTATTATCTATCTCCAGACTCGCGATGTTTTGAATGAAAAGACCAGTGAGTCCTCTCTAACCTCATAGGTTTCTCTCTGTTTCTCCTCATCAATCTGCTAACTTTTTTATTTCTTTCCCCCGGAATTTCCAGGGGAAAGAAGTTTGAAGTTTGTAGTTTGTTTGTAGTTTGTAGTTTGTAGTTTGTTTGAAGTTTGTAGTTTGAAGTTATGTAGTTTGAAATTTTACCCACTTCTTGATGAGTGAATCTTTAAAAAAAGGAGCCTAATTTCTCTTATCCTATTCAGAAAAGCAGAGCTAAGTTTAGCTGAGAGCTAAATTTAGCTAGATCTATGAACTGTTATTCTCAAGAATGATTCATGTGCATGAGGCCATTTTCTTGACGGTCAGAAATCCATGAGCACTTCTGATCCAATGCAGTGCAGCAGGGCACAGCAGGGGCCAGTGGTTCTGGGGGGGCAGGGGGGCTATGAGGGGGTGTCTCCCCACAACCGGGTGGGCAGGGCCTGGCAGCCAGGGCTGGTCCCACCGCCGCAGGCAGAAGCAGGGCAGGCTGGGGGGCAGCCCCCGCCCCAAGCACTGGGCACCTCCCTGGGGACAGGGACAGGCCAAGGTCAGGCCGGGATGTCAGCCCACAGATAGGGGTCGGATAAGACCTGGTGAGGGGGGCTGGGGTGAGACACAGATGGCCCAGCAGGGCCATGGGGATGCGGATGAGGTGAGATGAGATTGGGCCGGGGGCCAGTACGAAGGGGGTCTGGGTCCTAGTCAGACCAGGGCATGGCTGCAGTCAGCCCAGGCTGAGACCATGCCTGACAGCATCGGCTTAAATCGGCTCCTGAGCAAAAGAGCGGGGAGCCTCCCCTGCCTGTCTCAATGCACTTTGTCCAGGCCAGCCCTGCCTTGTGTCCAAGCTGGCCACAAGCCCCAGCAGCCAAATCCCCGCCAGCCAAGGTGTACTCAGGTCCCTGAGAGCATCATCACAGACATTTTCGTGTTTTGTATATTGCTTCCACAGGAAAGAGCTGCGACCATCTCTTGCAAATCCCTTCAAATCTGTGACGGCCTCCAGAACACTAAAAAGGAGGAGGAAGGTTATTCCAACCTTGTGCCATTTACATGGGGGCAATATATGTGTACCTAAATATGTATTCTCAAGTTTCAACCATGTTTGAGAAAGAAAACAATTACATAAAAATTAATTTTTTCCCCTTCTTTCAACTCTTAATAAGGGTGAAAACTCAGAACATACAAACTGTCTACGTGAACTGAGATATTGTCATGTTTAGCATAAACATTACTAAAGCTTTATTAGAACAGTTGTTATCTTTAATTCACGGAGTTCATATGCCTTTGTGTGGGTAAATGGATGTATGGAAGCCACTAAACAATGCCTCTGTTGGATTTCTGCTTTTGTGTTATCAGTACAAGTGCTAGTAAATGGACTTCTACTAATTTAAGGAAAAACAGAAGCCACTTCTGGTTGAGTGGCATAAATGGATAAAGATATCTTCTATCAAAAGTACACACCTCTTCTATCCCTAATTGTATGTTATCTTTATGAAGCTTTTCACTAGATCAGTTCTTTGGGAGAAGAATGCTTACAGATCAAAAAATGGATATTTACATATGAATATGCTCAATATTTTTGTGTATTTTGCAGGTGTTTTACAAAAAGTCTGGTGAAAACAGGGAAGATAGCAAAAGAGGTACACATACCTTACAGATTATTTACCATTCCACCACTGAAAATCAAAATTCAACACACTGAACTTTACTTCCTATAAGAGTAGAATGGCTTCGACTTAGAGACACACATCATACAAATATCAGCAGGAATGGTGACTGGACATTTGTGACATTGGAAACACTGCAATACAAATTCTGGCAAGCTACTTCGCTCTTTCCAGCTCAATATGAATTCCCTAAACCACTAGTAAATTAAACAAGCAAACAAAAACCAACTTGAGAACAAAACTTTTTGTTTGGTTGTTTTGCTGGTTTTTAAGAATTAGCTCCATTTTATGTGTTAGTTGCTTTTTATGACACTAACAGCTGAGTCACATGAAATGTAGTCTCCAAACACTCACTCCAAACAGCTTTCTATTCTACAGTGCAAAAAAGGTAGTATCTCAACTAAATGTATTTTTCTGGCATCACAGATAATCGCTGCCATTCTTTTTGTTATTCTTGCTAATTTCTTATACAGCATCAAAAGAATTATAAGTAAAATTTCTCTAACTGGTGAAACATTTTATTGTCTATTTTGTATTAACTTAACTTGCAGTATATGATGCACCAGTCATTGACTTGTTAGAAATAAAGCACCGTGTAGAAGATGGTCATGCTGTGTCAATTGTTTAAAAAAAGATATCTTGTGATAAGAGATCTTAACTTTCACAGTCACAATATCTTAATAATCGTTTCAAGTGCCTCTTATAAAAGTTTTGAAGGCTGACAAATAACTTCTAAATATAGTGTTCCATCTGTCAGTCTCTTTTGTTCTGCAAAGAGTTGTTTGTTCTGTTTTTAAAATGCTACCCAGTTATAGAAATATTACGTCTCTTCTTTATGGAATATTCCAGACAATTTTCTTAGTCAGAGGAGTCTGAAATCTAAGAATTATGCACAGAAAAATTATCCATTGAACTTGAAGAGGTATTCAAAGCAGAAGTGTGGGGTGGAGGTGGAAAGAATGTTGCTGTGTTCTATAATATAATGAGCATAAAGATAAACTTTGTTCAATCAGTCCTTCCTCTCTCTTTAAATTTATATTGTACAATTTTAAGACACTGAGATGCTGTACATTCAGGTTTCCCTAGACACATTCACTACTTCCCACTTGACTCCAATTTTCCACTGGGGAAAAAAAAATGTAAAAGAAAAATAATTTTTCTCAGATTTCTAGTCATTGGCATGCAAAAGTTTTCAATAAACAGCTACTGCACAGACTAATGGCTGCTGATTCAGTACAGTTGTTTGGTACATATATAGTGCTTCTGATACAAGAAAACACACTGCTGATAGTCTCCTTATTTTCTTAAATACCTCAGACTTACACAGCTGAAAAAGTTTTATTTTGAGTTTCTGCAGTGCAAAATACACAGTCTATTTGTTTTGTTTTATTTGTTTTATTTTAAAAATATAATTGAAGGAAACTAATTTCGTCTCTAAACTTCAGGGGAAAATCAATTATACACTGTTTTCTGTCTTTAATATTTACTTTTAATTACAAATCCAAGCCCAAACCAAAACTTTAATAATTTTAAATCAGATTTTATATGTGAAAAGCTCACTCAGGTTCTGACCATAAATGGTACTTTTATTAAAGGTTTCCTACACTGTGTTGAACACCTGAGTCTGGAGAAGCCAGCTATTTTTATATAAAGCTACTGGTGACAAAATAGTGTCTGAAATAGATGTCATAGCAGCAGTCAATGAGACAAAATGGAGTACAGTACTTCATATGATGATTCTTTAATCTACCATGAAGCAAAGTGCTTTTTGTTGTTTGTTTTTGTTTTTTTTTTTTTTTTAAAGGGCATTTAAATCTCAAGATTAGGATTTTGTCTTAGCATATGGCATCAATCAACACGGGTACGCTAATATTAGCATTATGTGTATCTAACAAATGGTTCTGCATTCTACTCCAGAGGTGAGGTACCTAGAAGTTGTGTATTTCAATGTTTAATTTACATATATCAAAGTCCTTTGGATTAAGCTTTAACTTCCTTTTAAAGCACACAGACATACAGATAAGAACTGTAGAAAACTGTGTAGAAAAACTGTGATGTATTATTATTGTTTTACATGTTTGTGCTTCAAATATTCTGTGTACTTGTACCCACCTACACTGGACTGCAAGTGTTCAAAGAATGAAAAATTAACATTTTATGTGTCCAAACCACACAGACTTTTTAACAACTAACATGCAATAAGGTAAACAGTAACTGCATACCTTATATAGATATAGACAGAGAGATTTTGTAATGATTTGGTTTCTAATATTTTAGTAAGTGTGTAATGAAAGCTTATTTTAAGAGTTCTATTTAAATGATAAACTTTTCTTATAGTATTTTTGGGGCAGGGGAGCAAACAGGAGAGGAAAGGAAAAGTCTTGAAAAGATGGTAAAGCGAATACTTAGAGTTAAAATACAGGGCAAAATTTTACTACCTGTACCTCCATCAAAATTTTTTCAAAGTTTTGCAATTTTTACAGAGTGAGTTTTGAATGAGGGATGTTCTTTCAGACAATACCATAGTAATAGTAGCTAGTAGGAATAATAATTTTTCTAGGTGCATGTATGTATGTGAGTGTCTGTGTGATCATATTACAAAATTATATTCAGGTTTTTATGCCTCATTGATTTATACTTGGGTTTTGAGTACCAGCAAGCATATTGTCTAGAAGCTTGTTGTATGATCAGTGTTTTTTAAGATTATTTTGTGGAGTTTATTATTATTTTATGGTGATTTCAAAAAATGCTTAAAAACTTGAAACTAAAATACTTAAAATACTTAATCCCCCCTTGTGCTGTAGTTCACCTCTTCTTGGGTTTCTTTCCTCTACCTCTCATTGGAAAACTCTAACATATGCTGGACTGATAGTCTTACAAACTGCAAATCCATCCAGTCATCTGTGTCTCTGATGAGCAGGGATGATCTGGAGGTGGTCACAGATGTCAGTGAAGTCTGAAAATCCTTGATACTGCTGCCAAGAATGCAAACAAGGGAGCTAGAAACCACCACTAAAAGAAATGGTAAAGCAGATAAAGGTGTCCTGTGATCTGGATTGCAACAACCAGTTCATCCCAGCCAAAAAACCATGAATGTTCTTTGGTCAGTATCTATCAGCATCAAAACAGTAAGACAAAAGTAATGAGCTATCTTGCCTATTTCCATCCTTCTCAGATTTTCATGTTGTGTTTTGTTTTGTTTTGTTTTTGTTTTTTCTTCTCCAGCTTTACATTTCAAAGGTAGTAAACTGCTTCAGTTTCTTATATTTAGCAAGAGATTATCATAGAAGTTCTCTGTGTAATTTGTCACACAGTTACTTATTATTTACAGGCATGCCTGTCATGCCAGGGCTCAGCTCTACATTGAAGATTTACTGTCACTTTGAGCATTTTTTTTACATGAATCTGAGCTCTCAAGCACTTTGAGAGCTAAGAAATATGTATAGACAATATTAAACTACCTTAACCTGTATTTCGTGCTTTGCTACAATTTTTATAGCATCCGTGTGTCTAAGGTACACCTGGATTCTTACACTTTAATGAACCATTAACTAAAAAACTGAGAACAGCTGTCCATTGAACACCAAACCGAAGGAAGATATAACAAGCTCAGCTATTCAGGAGGCAACAGGCAGTCAGAAATAGATTATTGGGCCAACATGCATGGTTTCTGTGCCAGATAGTGCTGCTGATTTCCATGATCTTTAGCAAGTCACCTTCCTGCTTTCTTATCTCTCCTTCCCTTTTATTTTTAGTCTATACTGGCTGTAAAAAGTTCAGGGTAAGGAATGTGTTTTACCTCACATATAATGTAAGATGGTAGGAATTAGGTTGGTTTGGGGTTTGGGTTTTTTTCATATGTTTTTTCTTGTCATAGTCTCTAAAATTAATTAACTATGTCAGTTCTGAAGAAAGGGGGTCTTGGTTCCATGGGGACATAATTTTTGTTAAAGATGAGAGAGGATCACAACCCAGAATTTTATAGACCTGTGGCTAAGTTATGTGTGTAGGACACAGAACATTGAAATCATAACATAAATAAGACTGAGCATTAAGTCGGAACTGGATTTATGACATCTTAAGTGAACTCCCTATTCATTTGACCATTCTTGTGTCTGTCTCCATTCGAAATAATGTAAGTATCTTTGAAATGTCTTGGCTTTATCCAAGTGTGATGTAAGGATTTTTCCACTTTTATTTACAGATATTTGTCAAACAGGAAAATTGATCTCATGCAGGTTTAGTGCTACATTCTGCCAAAATAATTGCATGAAAACTCCAAATGCTACTGTGGTACAATAGGGTAATGATAATAACAACAATAATAATAACAATTTTATTACTTTTATGCACAGAAACAGGGTAATTCTTCCTTGCCTTTAACATGTTTCCAAATTAAATGATCATTGTAAATGTAAAAGCTTCATATATTTACGGCTATAATCCAAGTCTATTCGGAAATAATGTCAAGGTCAAATAGAGGCCTATGTCAGCTACCTACAAGAGAATAATCATTTTTCTTTAGATCAGCTTCATCCTGATTTCAATATTCATTATGGTGATTGCAAAGGAAATTTTGTTTTGCTTTCATTGTAATTTTTTCTGATAAGAGGCAGGCTGGATATTTATTAGGAACAGTCAATTCAATATGAGTAAATGAAGAATAAAAATTTCTACCAGGTTTCCAATGTCAGTGGGAAAAGACTTAGGCTGGAATTTACTTTATTTGATCTTACCCTTTATTTCTTCCTTCACTCTTCATCTACTCTGAGAATATATTGATGGTGCAGGTTTAGGAACTTTTCACACATTCTCCCTTTGCTGCTTTACCAATTAGTTATAGGGGTGGACAAAAATTTTATTCTCTGGAATTGATGAGGACAAGAGTAATTTGGTCACTGAAACTCTTCTTTTTTTATTCCTGCTCTTTTTCTCTCTCCTTATCTTACTTATTTCTCTCTCCTTACATTACTTATTAAGAAGGATTTTGCCACAAGAGATAATGAATCTATTCCTGCTGTGTTATTAATTTCGAATTAGATATTAAACAACAGTTCTTCTGAAGGAAGAAGAGCATATAATTCATACCAGTGGATTGCATTAATTCTGATTATGTATATATTTAAAAATAGATGGACTTTATCAGCTCCTGTATTGATATGATGTATTTGTTCACACGTGGTCACATGTAAATATGACTCCAATTGCTGGAGAAACCTTTAGATAATAATCTTGCTCTAGCAATTCCTATCAGCTTTTCTGCCTTCTAGCTCTGGATTTCACCAGCCTAGCAATTCCATTTAATGATCTTTTATTACTAGCTCTTGGCACCATAAACTCTTGATATAAATTAGAGTCAATCTAGTAAAGAGCAATCCCCAAAGCTGAGGAGAAAATACACAGCTTAAAATATTCTCTCCCCTCACCCCTGTTTTTGGCTATAGGAAGCCCTTTTCACTTAGGTTCCAGTTCTTATGCTGACTTTTCTAACCTTTCACTTTTTAAAGTGTTCATTAATTTATTTAACAAAAAAATTGTAAGTGACTGTAGTCTGCATAGTGCACCGTAAAGCAAATTACTGGAATTTTTATTAGAGAAATTTATGACTTTCATCCAGATATGACTGATAAATAGATCATCTCATCAAAAAGAAGTAACTTCAAAAACTGAAAAGAATAGCAGATGAAAGGAAGGTCATTTCAGTTGACTTCTCTCAGCAGAAAAACAACCTATAATGTTTGCTTCAAGCAGTTCATTACAACAACCTCTGAAACTCAGAAGAAGAGTATAAATGCACAAATTAACTTGGTTGCTACACCTTCTACCTCAACTAAAATTATTTTTAAAGGTGTTTAAAACATGCAAGAGCAAAATTTTGCCCTGGGATAAGCTGGCAGTATACTCCTTGATTTCAAAGAACGATGGCTAAGATCACCTGGGAGTACAGTTTGCCCCTTAGTAATGTGGTGTTGGAGATGTACGTTAGCAATTTTTTGTGTGGATTGCATTGAGTTTACCTTTAGAATAATACAGAGAAGCCATCTGTGTACTGACATCTCACTTGGACATGATAGTCAGATTTGCAGAGAATTCTGACCCTCTTCTGTAAGTGAGATACCATTTTCATACCTTCTCCCCCTACCTCCAACCTTTTCCTCATATTTCTCTCATTCAGTTACAAGTTGCCTTCCCTAGTGCATTTCTTTTGCAGCTCCTCAAAGTAGAGACAGTTTTGTCACAAATAATATGTGCATTTGCTCCTTGGAAAGACTCTCAACTATTTCCCTACTACCTAATACCATTGACAGCAATACACAAATTCCAATTCAATATTTTTAATGTCACAGACAATGGGATTACATGTTAATGTTTTATTAGTTTACTAATTTGCAGCCTAAATAACTGCATTCTACTGTTTTGGGTGTTGGTTTGGGTTTTTTTTTTGGGGGGGGGAGGGGTGTTGGGTTTCTGTTTTGTTTGGAGTTTTTTGGTTTTTTCTTTTTTAAAAAATGGCAAATCATTGCTTCTAAAGGATATTGATAAAATGGGACTTCTGCAGGGCTAGAATCATGGAGTTTGGATGGAGATTTCAATGCTATGAAAACTAACTGATTAAGCTCACCATCCTTAGTAAAAGCTACCTGCAAAGCCTAGCTGACTTTTTGCTTCCATATCAAAAGGGACATCTTTCTTTAGACTTCACAGTTAGCTGTTAGTCATTTTCCTCTATTTAATTCTTCTGACTGGGAGTTCTAGGAAGACACTGTTGAATGAAGTAATATGTTCTTAATTACTAATTCCTCATGGACATACAAGTAGATACTTTCCCATCCTCTGATGTAACCTTCTGCTGACATTTCAGATCTCAAAAATCTCCTTAGGAGTATGTAGGGATAATATGGACCATTAAGCTGACCTAACACAACCTAGGTTTAACTGTATGCAAATGGTGGAAGACAGCAAAATCTCTTTATTTATATGTGTGCTCCTAGAATATGTTTAGCTGAAGAAAATGGGAAAATTTTGAAATGTATGCCAAAATAAATTCATTTCCCCACATAATTCTGTAGTTAATGCATGTTATGCGTTGGTTTGTTTTTCTTCTCAGAATAAATGGAGTGAAGAGAGAAAAATATGTGGCCCAGGAGGAAGAATTAGGACTTTGAGTTTACATGTTTATATTACTACCCTTTATCTTCTCTCCTATTTTTTCAGTTAGACCAAGGTATACAAGACTGGGCTGACACAATCTCATAAATCATCTTTCATTTAAATGAACAACCAGCGTTTTTTCTCAGTATATTTAATGTTTTATAATCAAATAAATTTTACAGCTGATGGGCTAAAATGAGTAAAGGCACTTGCAGCTATGGTGCACTATTTTCAGCACACAAAAATATAATAAAATTATAATTAAAGATTGACCGTAAGTAATTATTCCATTACTAACTTTAAAAAGAGGTATTTATTTAAAAATTGTACACTGCATAAAAAAAGTTATATTATTTTAAAAAATGGCTACTATGCAGTTCTAAAAAGGTGATAAATCAGGTTTGATTTATGTCATTAATATTAAAACAATTCTGTAAAAACCATAAGTTAATACATATATTCTGCAATCCATCAAGAGCCAGATATATATTGCATAAAGTAAACCGACACATTCTAGAAATTTTATGTGGACAGTTATGCAATACAGCAACTGCTATAGTGACTTTGACACTTAAAGAAAAGCTATGTAATAAATTAGGCAACTGTTGAAAGAATCTCAAAGTACTCTGAGTTTAAGTACACTTCTGTTTCTCTTGTTATACGCTAGAAATTCATCCTGGTCAGTTCTGATTACTGTAACAGAGTTCTTAATTTCCTGACTTCCGTGACTGCAGCCGTCCATTTGGTCCAGACAGTTTCTGTCTGGGAAACACTTCATTCCCTTTTTTGACAGCTGACACTGTGTGCATTTGTCAGACTTCAGTTAGGAAAACCTTGTTGGCATTTACAAAGTCATCCTGAGCTCAAGACAGCTTACAGTCTAGTAAAACTAAAAGTGTTCATGCACAGCATCCAATGTTCTTTGTGTGTTTTTTTGTTTTGATAAAAGATGCAATTGAAGAAATAAAAGTAAAGTAGCATTAAGACAGAATTGTCAAAAGTCCTTCAATTCCTTTGTCATTCAGACTTTGTATGTTTGACACTATCATGACAGGTTTTCTGTCTTTCTGCATTCCTTGTTTCTGAGGTTACATCTTAAGTGAGAACTCTTGTATCTTAGCATCTAGGTTTTTTAACTGATTTGCTTTTGAAGTTCTTCAGAACTTCAATCAGAACTTCAGAACATCCTACTGAACTTGATTCTTTCTTTTTTACTAGAAGATATAGACTGGCCACTCTCTTTCACTGAAGTATGCATGTCAATATCTGTGGAGATGGAAATGTCTCTTTTTTTATACTAGATATCAATTCTTGGACTTGACTGGCCAATTTATGACTATTTGACTCCAGACGGGGAAAAAACAAAGTCTGTCTTTACTGGCTCAGGCACAATTACACATGAACTACAGCCAATCTAGCCTGGGTATGCAGCAATCCTACCCTTTGCAGCCCTCAGCTGCATAGTTCAGTTGTTAGTGCTAGCTGCGACACATATAATCATTTGGTGAGATGTTTTGTTTAGCTGTTCTGGCTGCAAACCAACCACTTTGTTTTATAGAACTGTTTTCAGGCAACATAGCTATCCCTGAAGTAACCTGCTACACACGTGCAGAAGTGCTGGCATGAGGAAGGGACAGAGTTATTCCTTGTGAATGGAACAAATAAGAGTGTTGAAGCAGGACCAGGGGAACTCTGATTAGGTTTGGTTGAAGATGCTGTGAAAGCACATCCTCATCATGCATCTGTCAGTGTGAAGCACCTCCTCTACTGAATCTTGCCTTCTGTATTAGTTTGTACATTTGCGAATACATTTCATTAAAAAACTGAGTAAAATGCATTTTGATCACTAATAAGTGTCAGTTGATTGCGATTTACACCACTTAAACTTGTCAATGTGCTTGCTGTGACTGATCATTTACTACCTTTCTTTTAAGGGTACTGCATATAGCACAAAACAGTTTATTTGTAGACAGGAATCAAAACAAAGCACTTGCTTTACAGAGATTTTATTAATTAGGTTATAATCTTTCCTTAATACAGAATGAATAGACAAAAATATAATCTAGAATTTCCATCCAAGGAACCAACCTAATATTTACAGACAGTTTGATCCTCTACCAGTTGTGACTAGATTTAGATGAGTTAGAAATTTAGTCATCAGTCTTGTTGACTGGATCATTCTGACAAGATAGACTCATCTCCCAAGAGTGTGAGGTCTGAACTCTTAGGGGTGTTGGGACTTTTTCTAAGGCTTTTATCTTGCTTGTTTTAACATATAGGTAAATCTAGTCTTAAAAGTCTCATAATTTTTGAGATAATTTCACAGAATCACAGAATCATATAGGTTGGAAAAGACCTTTAAGATCATTGAGTCCAACCGTAAACCTAACACTACCAAGACCACCACTATACCATGTCCCTAAGCAGAAGAATAAAAAAGATCTGAAGAACATAAAAACTTTACAGTGCACAGAAATGAACAGTTAAAATGTCTGCATGATTGGAAATGACTGATGGTCTCTTCAAAATTTTGCCAGGATGAAGAAGATGTATTCTCAAATAGTTTCAAATTCTATTTGCAAATAAGGACAGAAAATGAAGAATTTAAACTAAATCAGATGTGGATTTTTGTGTAAAGAAAAAATACATAAGGAGAGGACAGGATCATAAAGAGACTGAACAAGGCAGCAAGTACAGTAGGACTGACACTAGAAAGGGAGATACCAGTAAATTAGCTGAAAAGAGAGCCAGCAGAGGTGAGAGACCCATGAGAGAATTCAGGCTTCTCTGAACTCCAGCCACCTTTCTCTCCCACCACCCATTTGTTCCTTGTCTAAGTCCTGGAAATAAAACTTAGAACATGGGTGTACAATTTGTAAATTCCTGTCATTGCTACCAGTTTTCTTTGGGATTCTGAGCAAGCCCATCATCTACAGGACTCAGCTCATATTCTGTAAAAGTGTCCACTTTTACGTAGCACTTCTCGCCAGCAGTATCATAGGATATTCTGAGAACCATATTAAGAAGTATTCCAGAAACTGTAACTAAATTAGAAATACCAGCAAAGACATCTGAAAGCATTCAGGAGTTTATCAAATAACAAATCTGCATAGTTATTTAGCCAGTATATCATAGTGTCTGCCCCACACATGAACTGGGACTGTTTACTTTTCTTTTGCATAGCTTTACAAATAATTAGATGATATATTTGTATGTAAGGGGAAATTTCCCATCTTCTTTTATCAAGTCAGGACAAAATTTAAATGCCTCTGTTGATATACACTGAGATAGCATGTTGTTGGTATATAGTGTAGTTTTTCAACTAAAAGTTTCATGACCATTGAGGTAAAAATAGTTCAAAACATGTTCTAAAATTCTACTCATTACATAAAAGATAGCCAGTCCCCATCTGCAGATTGTGGCTGATTCTGTACTATAATCCATTTACAATTTTTAAAATAAAATTGTATTTCCTTTATGCCTATTAAAGTCAATAGTTTTTTGTGGGGTTTTGTTTTGTTTTTCCATAATGGCACCCTACAGTCAGCATTGCATGAGAGGTACAGCAACCACTTACTGTTGAACAGTATCAATGTATGAATGCAGTAATCAGATATGTCTGAGAATACATGTAAAAGACAAAGGAAAGTGAATGATTAAAAAAAGGAAAATACTATAAACAGACATAGGAGCCATGCCAGAAAAAGAAGCAAGGATTAGCCAGGAAAAAATTTGCACAGATCAGGGAATCAGAATAAATGAAGAAGAAGCCCAGTGAGTTCAAGCAGAGGTTAAACACTCATAATGAAAGGGGTTTTGTGTGTACAAACCAAACATAGTCCCATGTTGTAATCCATTTGGTCCCAGACAGGAACCTGATGTATTCTGGCAATAAAAGTGCTGTGTCCATCATTCTGATATCTGAACAGCTAAAGAGAAAAGTCAAGTTCAAACCTGCCTGACTCAACAGAAAATTGGACCTACTGTGAGGAATCTTCTAATATATCTGTCTTACATTAAAATATGATGTCTATTTAGCAGGCGGACTAGGAGCTGAGTAGAAAGCTAGAGATAAAATTTCGTCAAGCAATGGTCTTTATGCTGATTGTTCAATTGGTTTTAAGCTTACTCCTAGTGATCACAACACAGCTTTACTTTGGTATATGTTTACTCTAAGTTCCTCCGATTCATATTAAGACTTTTCATGAGTCATTCTATTAGCACTGAGTTTTTATGTGCATTTTATATTTAGATTATAACATCAATTATTATTTGTAGGATAATGTATTTATCCAAAGTAGTTGAAAGTACTTTCTCCACAAACCTTGAATTTTCCAGGGTCTATATGTTTGATATTCACAAGTAGAGTAGTTGTCAAGTGTAGAATATTACCTCTCTTAAGATCAAAGCAGCATTCTGTAAAACACATGATAAAGTTCTTTCTTTCAATGAAACACATATTCATCAATGTAAGGTGAGTATTGCAATATCCAGAAAAAGCATTTTTGGCCCAAACAGATGAAATAGTTTATCCTTCACAAGCACTGAATATAAACAATTATATATATATGTATTAGTAGTACAGTCCCTATTCATTTTAACTCATTAATATTAATCTGAACTAGAGAGTGAGATCCTACAGTAGCTTAGAAAATATCAACCAGTGTACTGCTTACTACCAGGTAACTTCCCCCCCCCCTTATGCTGTCATAACTGACAAACTGTATTTTTAATATAAGTAAGAGATATATCTCTGTGCAACATTTGTGTCTACCTTAATGCATAATGCCTGAGTATCCTGAATTTGGAAAGAATATGAAGTGTTGCAGTCAGTTTGAATAAGGCCATGTCATATTTACTTCCTGGTGTACGTATCTTCTTTGTACTGTTTCCACAGTTCACTTATATGTTTATTTATTACTATACCTTATTGAAACTGAGCTGAATCGGTAGGGGGAGCTTTAAGACCCATGAGCAAAAATTGTTTTTGTGTTCTGCTACTAAAGGCTTAAAATGCCTGGGGGCTTCGGTGTTAAACATATTGCTCTGCTCAATGAATAGTGGCACGGAGATTTCTACAAATGTATGTTTGTTTCCAAAGCACTTGTAGGGTGCCTATAATCACCTTGTCCTTTGTAACATTGATTTTTAATATATATGGTTAGCCTGGGATATTTTATAACCCAAATGAAAAGCTCCTGGAAGTAAATATCACAAAAGACTGGAAGTCTATAGTTTATGTACCCAGAAATAGAAAATAATTTGTTTAAATAAACTCAAGCTGAGCACAGTAATTGATGGCTTCTTTACCCCCTGAAGTCCCATGAAATGACTGTGCCTTTATATAGTAATTAAAATGTGCCAACAACTATTTTATTGTCTCCAATGGAATTGTCAAGCATTGTTCCAAAAACAAATCAGAGGCAAAGCTGCTAAACATGGTATTATCTGCCATTCTAGTTTGTACGCTTGTATTAAAAAAAGACCAACTGTCACATCATACAAATGTCTCTATTAACAGTTAAGATCCTGAGACCCTCTCTTCCTTTCTTATGTCTTAGGTAAAAGGTAGTTCATTTCTTTTTCTTAAAAAAAAACCCTGTCCTGACTATCCTGTTCCCCTTTAAACCTACAATATGCACAAGAACCACAGTCTTTGTATCCTGTGGACAATGTTTTATTTATTAAAAAGGAAAATTATAAATTAAATTTAAAGAAGTGTTCTGCTTCAATCTTATTTTGAAAAGAAAAGTCTAGATACCAAAGTATAGCATCAAAATGGTCTGGGGAAAAAAATATGTTAGAGATTAAACTTAAGTATGAAGAATTATGGAAATAAGCACACTAAATACCCATGCCCTATACTGATTTAGTTTTCATTTTCACTAAAACTCAAGACTAGAAATGTGCAGTGTCTGTACATATCAGCTGTTTCTTTTTCCCTGGAGCCTATAACCAACCAAACAACAAACCAGGAAATTCAAAACTGACTCATGGATTCTTATTTTTCAGCAAATGTTATTGTACCAAGAAATGTTTTACTTGATTTTAAAACATAAATGCATTTATAAGAATTAAATGCTTAGAATTATTTTTATTGCTTACTTATTAAAAGCAAAACTTATTTCTCTGCCTGCCAACCATACTGGTCCAAACATAAATCATTTGATACCATCAGATATGTAGAGATATGAAATATGAAATATCTCTTCCACAGAAAGCACCCTGCAGTTGTTAACAAGCCTAAAAATTACATATGTAAAATTCACATACCGCCTTAAATCCTTAACTTTTTTTTTTAAGTAATCTTAATTACACTATGTGCCTGCTGTTACTTCTGCAGGACTTCTTTCTCACACAGTGAACATGTTGGAATGTGCCCATTGAAGAAGGTAATTTTAGAATATATCTATATATTCTTAATCTGTAGAAGTGATGTTGTATCACTATATCATTCTTCCTACTTGTAATTTAGAGGATCATGACACAGTATCCAGCTTAAAGGTTTTACACTGACATCCTCCAGTTCTGTTTTCAGTTAAAATATTGTACATCTTTAGTTACTTAACAGACTCTCAAAATAGATCTCAGAATTTGGCTCCAAGTGATTTGTTATGACTTTATTGCTGAAATCCCAGAACTCTAAAGATATCTCAGGTGGCAGTGGAGTAACTTAAGGGTTTTAGTATCCTTTTTTAGTATTTATCTGTGTTTATCTACAACATTCACAATAACATCTTGGGGGTTTGGTTCTTAGGTTGTTTTTTTTTTAACATCACCTGTAGGCTTATAAAATGTCATTGACTGTAATAGGTCACTGACTGCAGTTGCAAGAGAGAATGTTCTATTGGACTGCAGTAGGCTTAAGGTAAGCAAATGTGACAAAACTCTTAAGCAGAATATAACTACAATTGGATTGTTGATGATGTGGTACAAACTTGATATAAGCAAACAAGTCAGCATGGAAAAAATGCAGAGAAATAAAATCTCTCCTTAGAGAATATTATAATTTTTCTATCCAGACACCTAATTAAAATATGAATGATATTTCCTAGAAAGGTAAAGGGAAGATTTTTATTCTAAAAAACCTATTGATTTGGACACAGCAGAAAGAAGGATGATCATATCTTAACATAGTTTAATTAAACTGCAACTACTTTAACTTTTTATAATTATATATTTCCAAGCATAATTGACCCAATGTGAGTCAAACTTGTCTTAATAAATATTCCCTGAGGAAAGCTAAGTTTACAAATAATTTGCCTTTACCCCACCCTGCAGCAATCCTACCACCTGTTTTCACTGAGGCTGAAGACAGAGAATGGGAGGCTGCCCTCCCAGCTGCATATATGCTGAACTTCTTGGCTTTTCTTATTCTTTGTTCTCATTCCATTTAACTTGGGATCTAAAATTCTTCTAAAGTATTCAGTAATAGATGTTCATAAAGTTGAAACAATGTGAAAGTGTAGTCACATCTAGTCTCTCCATCCCACATTTTTGTCACTTGCAGGGGAAGGAACAAACTTCCCCCATTGCTGTGCATCAATTTGTATCTAAAATAGCTTGTTCTAATCAAGAACGAGGAACTAAAAAGGAATAATTTTGAAAGCAGGCCTAATTCAGCAACAGAATAAAAGTCTTTTTCACCCTTTAGAAGAAAAGAACAAATACACAAAGCAGCAGCAGCTCTGTTATCATAGCTGCCTTTCCCATCTCTGCCTAAACAGATGTATTAGAGCTTCCAGATAGTCTATTTAGGAAAAAAATGCTAAAGAGCTAAATTAAACTGTGACAACTGTCATTTTGCTAAATGGCTTCCTGAGATCTGATATTTTTCACCTTCACTTTGTCCTATCTGTGAGGCTGCTTGCCATGGAAGTAAGTCCCAGTGCTCCCATCTCCAATGAGCTGGCTATCTTGTAAGCAGCATTTATGTGGCCAGAGGCAGCGTGCCTAGCACGTACGGTAGTCTTAGCCCTAAGGCAGCAAAAAAGCCCATTTGCCTTTTTTTCTGCAATATATTTCAACACAACATGTTGTTATTTTTCAATTAAATTTTGAATTTCATTTCTAACTGCTACCTTTATCAGTTTTTGTGAAGTTTTCAGAAGCAACTGAAAAGCAAAGCTGTTTCCTAGTGTTTTCCTTTGTTTTCCACACTGTTATTTCTCTTTACTACTTTTCTATCTCTCTCTGCATTCTATTTATTTAAAAGTGTTAGCCTTAGTCATCCAAGAGTCTTTTTTACCATATTGCATTGGGTTTAAGTGGCAAGGTGGGGTGGGGCAAGTGTGCCGCAGGGCAGCCTCTGTTAGGAGAGGCCAGGGCTGCCTGTGCCGAATGCAGCCGGTTCCAACTGGTTCCAGCTGGCTCCAGCAAACCCACAGCAGGGCACAGCTGAGCCCATCAGCCAAGCTGGTGGCACCCCTGTGAAAACATGTTTAAGAAAAGGCAAAAAATACTGGACAGACAGAGGCAGATGGAACAGAGAGAGTGAGAAACAGCAGAGGGGACACCATGGTCTGAGAAGGAGGGGCAGAAGGTGCTCCAGGTGCCAGAGTAGGTATTCGCTCTGCAGCCCATGAAGAAGACCATGGTGAAGCAAGTTTTGCCCCTGCAGCCCATGGAGGACTACACTGGAGCAGATATCCACACTCTTGAGGACCCCACACCGGAGCAGGTGGATGTGCCCTGAAGGAAGCTGCAGCCCATGGAGAGCCAGTGTGCTCCTTGCAGGAACTGGAGCCTGTGGAGGACCTGTGCTGAAGCAGTCTGTTCCTGATGGACTGTGGAAAGAACCCATGCTGGAGCAGTCCTTGAAGAACTGCAGCCAGTGGGAAGGATACACATTGGAGCAGTTCGTGAAGGACTGTATCCGGTGGGAGGGACCCCATGCTGCAGGAGGGGAAGAGCACAAGGAGGAAGGAGTGGCAGAAATGAATTTTTACTGGCTGCAACCCCAATTCCCCATCGCCCTGCACCACCTGGGAGGAAGGAGGTAGAAGAGTCAGGAGTAAAGCTGAGCCTGGGAAGAAGGCAGGGAGGGGGAAATATGTTTTAGTTTTTGTCTTTGTTTCTCACCAACCTATTCTGTTTTTAATTGGCAATAAATTAAACTAATCTTCCCATAGCTGAGTCTGGTTTGCCCATGATAGTAATTGGTAAGTGATATCCCTGTCTTTAGCTTGACCCATGAGCTTTTCTATCTTATTTTTCCCCTGCTGCCCTGTTGAGGAAAAGAAGTAAGAGAGCAGCTGGGTGGGCGACTGGCAGCCAGCAGCTGGGTGGGCGACTGGCAGCCAGCCAAGGTCAACCCACCACACACACTGTTGTGATTCTATGTCCAGAAATGCAGGGGGAAAAAGTATTCACAGCCTGACATTATTACAAGCATGCAGTGTCTTGGAGTGGCTGCTAAGACAAACCCGTATTGCTCATGTTTCCAGGAGCGAAGCTGTAAGCAAGAACGAACACCACAGGCAGAAGATTGTTTGTGCTATTGCTGTGCTTTTCTCATTTTGTGTATTTCTTTTTACAGTTTTCTTACGTGCTGTCTTCCAGAAGAATGTGGTCAGACTTTTCCCTAAAAAACAAACAAAAAAAAGTCTGACTGTTACCACTCTTCATACAAGTAAGTGTAATTTCTTTATGTTATTCTTTACGAGTTATATTCTTTGTGTTATTCTTTATAAGAGTTATTTATAAGAAATAAGACTTATTTATTTATGTTTGTTTTCTGGTTTGCCTTGCCTTCCCTCACTTCACTGTAAATTTTGTACAGCCAGAAGGAGAATAAATCTTTATCAAAAGCTTGCCTTCTTTCTTTCCTCCTCTCTCTCCTTCTTTCCCTCCCTCCCTTCCTCTTTCTCCCTCTCCCCCTCTACTTCTCTCTTCCTTCCAACCTTCCTTTTTCTTCCTTCCTGTGTCTATCCTTTCTCTGTGTCTTTAATGAAAAATTTTAAACAGCTTTAATGGTGGCCGTTGGTATGGAACTAAATGGCCACACTGTCTATTCTCAAAACACTGAACCCTTTTGTAAGATTTTTAGCTGTTCAGTATTTGATGACATTAGAGTCAAGTTAGAATCCTGGATGTTGTGTCCTATTTATTTCTTTAAAATTAACAGAACAAGTCTAAAATTAAGCAAAAGTTACATAGCTTAACATCTCTTATTACAACAAGAGATAAAATATTTGCTGATTTTGGAAAAATTATCTGAAGCATTTAGAACAGTGGAGAATGGGAAGTTTCAGATACTTATGCAGTTATTAAATAGCTCTTCCCCCCCCTCTTTTCTTAAAGGAAACAATTTATTGAACACCTGATTGAATTTACTGAAAATAACTAAACACAGAGAGTGGAAATTGAAAAGACACATTAAGAATTTTTGTTATCGTACTGAGTGCAAAATACAGTCACTAGAAATAAAATCATTCTAAAATATACACTGGAAACAGGAGTCAAATACAGAATGGAACAGGGAAAGCAACAGTCCTTGATTATCTGCATTATAAATAAACTAACCAAAGCTACAGATAAAGAGATCTAGAAGATGGGTTCTCCATTATGTTAGTAAAAAATAATTTCTCTAAGCTACATGGCAGAGAGAAGCATGGAAACCCTTATGCAACTGTAAAATGAAGTTAGCATGTTCATATGCTGGAATATAGCACTTTGCACACATTTGTTCCCAAAAGCAATATAGTTAATGCAATGCCATGCCAACATTGATGAACTGTGCTGCACCTGGTGGAGTTAGCACAGTCTGTGCTGGCTTAAATATAATTGTATTTCTCTGCATTGCACATATTACTTTTTTTTACAAAGCAAGCTAACCTAGTTCAAGAACAAAGACAGCAGAAAATAAGATAGTGTGTGCATAAAAATGTGCAGGTCAGCTATCTGATTGTGAAGCTAACAGCAAAGAAATTCAAATTTATCTGCTTGGAGATAGTAAGCATGACAATGTATGCAAACTATCCATCTTTTGAGCCAGTTCACCTTCCTTTAATTGTGCTATAGAGTTGAGTCCAGGAATAGCTATAGATCCATCTACACCCTAACTCAAGCCTGATTCAGAAAATCACTTTGCTAACTCCTAAACCAAAGCAAGGAGTCCTATATTCGCAAGTCCTGAAATTCTCCAGAGCCCTTAGGGTCAATAGGTTGCAGGCTACTTTACTTTGGAGCAGCATGAATGAATTAGCGAAAGGGGCTCATTCATTTCATAGAATTTTCATTTTTGAGTTGTTAGAGGAGTTTCTGCATTTTTCTCTCTGTTACTCAACTGTTGCCATTATCCTTCAGCTTTGGAAAAAAAAAAATTGTCTGTCTCTCTCTCTGTCATCTCCAACTTCTGGATTGTAAGATGGTGACAATAGAAGTAGGAAACAAATATACAATGGGCCCACAGTATTTAAAAGATTCCATTAAGCACTTTTATATCATTAGTGAATAGCTGAAGATAGAAATAATGTGACTATTGTGATGGGTTGACCTTGGCCAGCTGCTAGACACCCACCCAGCTGCTGTCTCACTGACAGAATGGGGGATAAAATAAGATGAAAAAGCTTGTGTGTTGAGAGAAAAACAGGGGGATCACTTACCAATTACCATCACAGGCAAAACAATCTCAACGTGGGGAAAAGTAATTTAATTTATTATCAATTAAAATAGATTTGGATAGTGAGAAACAAAGACAAACATTAAAACAACACCTTTCCTCCACACCCCTCCCTTCTTCCCAAGCCCAACTTAACTTTTTCATTCCCAAGACCTCTACCTTTCCCTCCCCAAATGGTGCAGGGCAATGGGGAATGGGAGGTTGCAAGTAATACATAACAGTTCCTCTCTGATGCTCCTTCATCCTCATGCTTTCCCCCTGCTCCAGAGTGCGTCCTTTCCATGGGTACAGTCCTTCAGGAAAAATCTGCTCCAGCATGGGCTCTCCATGGCCCATAGTTCCTTCAGTAAATATGCATCTGCTCCAGCACAGCCCTCCCCACAGGCTGCAGGCAAATACCTACTCCACTATGACTGCTTCCATGGGCTGCAGGGGAATCTCTGCTCTGGTGCCTGGAGCACCTCCTTCCCCTTCTGTTTCTCACTGTTCTCCTCCCACCCCCCCAGTTCAAGTTAGACTGGAGGTGTTCCAAAGGAGGGCCACGGAGATGATCAAAAGGCTGGAGTACCTGACCTCTGAGGAAAGACTGAAGGAGTTAGGTCTTTTCTCCCTCGAGAAGAGAAGGCTCAGGGGGAACCTCATCACAGTATTCCATTACTTAAAGGGTGGCTACAAAGAGGATGGAGGCTCTCTCTTCACAAGAAGCTACGTGGAGAATACAAGAGAATCCCAGTTGCACTGGGACAGATTTCATCTCCACATAAGAAAGAAGTTTTTTATAGTGAGAAGAATAATTCATTGGAACAGCTTTCCCAGAGATGTGGCAGAATCCCCATTGCTGGAGGTTTTAGAGATGGAATTCGACAGGGTATTAGATAATCTCATCTTGTCTCTCTTTCCCACAAAAGGTTGTGCCAGGTGATCTTTCAAAGGCCCTTCCAGCCTGGGCTATTCTATGATTCTATGATTCTGTGATGATTGATCTCTAAAAAACATCTGATCATCAGCTGATAGTCAATATATTTCAAAATTTCTCCCTACATCCCTTTAATAATTATGTATTTGGACAGTTGCTGTTCTTCTGCCACTATCTGGACAACTCCAGACAGTTTCAACTCTGTCAGCACTTTGTTAACACAGCAAACAGGTGAAACATTAAGAACAGTGCATGACAAACAGTAAACTCTTGTAGAAGAGGTTGCTTTGTATCAGATGTTCAGATTCACCAGCAATATTCAGGACCACACTGTTGCACCGGACTAAATTCACAGTTTTAATGCAGCCGTTTGAGCCAGAAAGTGCTTTTTCAAGGGGTGCAGCAATGAAGATCCTCAACTTCTGATGGGAATGACATACAAAGGGAGCTAAGGCATCTGCTTTGAGTCATTCCCCATGAGGAACCTGCCCTTTTCCATCAGCTTTGCAGAGATGGGGAGTGGGAACCATTTAGCTATCCCCACCAGATTTACTGAGACTGGTCCATTATCTTTACAATTCCTTGATTCAGAAAACTATAAACCAGTTGTTGTTTATTTTATTTTATTTATTTTATCTTATTGTTTTATTTTATTTTTTATTTTATTTTATAATTGGGAGAACTATCTTTGGCAACTTTTAACAAATTGATGCATAGGTGCTGTTTCTGTAATTTAGCAATAGTATTTGTAACAAATATTTGAAGAAGTAACATTACATTTATTCTCACAGACAATACTGCAGGTATATGAAGAAGACACCCATTTAATGGATATTATTACAGAGAAGGTAAAATATAAATGAATCAGAATTTCACAGATTTATATGTAGTGAGGCTGAGGAACTATATTTATTTCAAAAAGTTTTGAGGGAGAGTGAACTGGACAAGAAAAGTGTAAAATACCTACAAAATATGTTAAAGAAAACTATACAATTTGCACCCAAACCTTAAGTTGAGACTCAAAAACCAGAAGAAAGCTGATGTCTTATGTTTTTAAGGATAGCACTTGAGACTGTCCTGGTTTCAGCTGAGGTTGAGTTAATTTTCTTTAGAGTGGCTGGTATGGGGCTATGTTTTGGATTTGTGCTGAAAACAGTGTTGATAATACAGAGATGTTTTAGTTGTTGCTGCACTAGCCAAGGACTTTTCAGCTTCCCATGCTCTGCCAGGTGCAGAAGAAGCTGGGAGGGGACACAGCCAGGATAGTTGATCCAAACTGACCAAAGGGCTATTCCATACCACATGACATCATGCTCAGTATATAAAGCTGGGGAAGAAGAAGGAAGGGGGGACATTTGGAGTGATGGCGTTTGTCTTCCCAAGTAACCATTACGCATGATGGAGCCCTGCTTTCCTGGAGATGGCTGAACACCTGCCTGCCCATGGGAAGTAGTGAATGAATTCCTTGCTTTGCTTTGCTTGCGTGCGCGGCTTTTGCTTTACCTATTAAACTGTCTTTATCTCAACCCACGAGTTTTCTTACTTTTGCTCTTCCGATTCTCTCCCCATCCCACCAGGGGGGAGTGAGCGAGCGGCTGCGTGGTGCTTAGTTGCTGGCTGGGGCTAAACCACGACAGTCCTTTTTGGCGCCCAACGTGGGGCTCGAAGGGTTTGAGATAATGACGGATTTGATTGGAATGTGCTAGATAAAATTTATAGCTGTTATTGCTGTTAAGCTATTAATCGTCAGGCTTCTGTGCTTGCCATAGGGCTTGCCTGCCTTACTGTATGTTAGAGTCTAGGCTTGTTAGTGGCTGCTTGTTGCTTTCACTGCTTGCCGTGCTGCTGTACTGCTGATCATCTTACTCTGCTGTGCCTGGGAACATTTTGATAACAGCAATAGCCTTGCGCCTGGGCTGGCAGATGGCCAGGACATCACTGCTGTTTCTGTGCTGCTGTACTGGACAGGCTGGAACTCCGGTGTGAACTCGAGTCAAAGGGACTGTGACCTGTGGATGAATCCACGTGGGAGCAGGACACCCCAGAGCGGCCTGTGCCCATGGATTAGTCCATGCCAGAGCAGGTATATCTTGAAACGTCTGTGGCCATGGTTATGTCTGTGCCACAGCAGGTATCCCTCTGAAGGGATTGTGGCCCAAGGATAAGTCCACGCTGGATAAGGTGCACCTCGAAGCATCTGTGGCTGTGGATGAAGTCCATGCTGCAGCAGGTACACCTCAAAGCATCTGTGGCTGTGGATAAAGTCCATGCTGCAGCAGGTACACCTCGAAGCATCTGTGGCTGTGGATGAAGTCCATGCTGCAGCAGGTACACCTTGAAGCATCTGTGGCTGTGCATAAGGCCATGTTGGAGCAAGTTTACTTCTGAAGGTACTACATTCTGTGGATAAGTCCAAGCTGAGCAGGGGCAAGGGGAGGACTTCATTGCAATGTTAAACCTGATGGTCTGTCCAAAGGGACCAGAGGTGGAGATTGTAATGGAAATACCTTTAAATTGTTGTATCCCGGGATTTGAGTTGCATGTTGTGGGAATTACTATAGCAGGAACCCTTGTTGCTAGCCAGGCTAGGAGCAAGGGGAGGAGTTCATTGCAATGTTAAATCCCTATATCCTGGTCCAAAGGGACCAGGGGTGGAGATTGTAATGGATATACCTTTAAATTGTTGTAACCCATGATTTGAGTTGCATGTTATAGGAATTACTACAGCCGAACCACCTGAGCCAATGGAGGAGAAGCCTTACAAGAAGCAGTGCAAGTGCAGCAGTGACCTGACCTGAGCTGGCTTTGGTGCCCAATAACCCAAGCAACACACCACCTCTCCTGTCCTGAGTAACAACCATAAGAGATGAAGCCCAAAGTCATGGACTAAATGAACTCAGTGGACATTTTGTGGACATTTTACAAATATTTTGTAGGGGTGGTCCATAGACTAAGGAATGATATGTGTGTATTATATCAAAGGATGGGAAGGGTGATGGTGGGTAATGAGAATGTATTGGATAGTGTGAGACCTGAGCATGACGTAAATGGTATGGAATAAGGGGTGGATACTGTCCTGGTTTCAGCTGAGGTTGAGTTAATTTTCTTTAGAGTGGCTGGTATGGGGGCTATGTTTTGGATTTGTGCTGAAAACAGTGTTGATAATACAGAGATGTTTTAGTTGTTGCTGCACTAGCCAAGGACTTTTCAGCTTCCCATGCTCTGCCAGGTGCAGAAGAAGCTGGGAGGGGACACAGCCAGGATAGTTGATCCAAACTGACCAAAGGGCTATTCCATACCACATGACATCATGCTCAGTATATAAAGCTGGGGAAGAAGAAGGAAGGGGGGACATTTGGAGTGATGGCGTTTGTCTTCCCAAGTAACCATTACGCATGATGGAGCCCTGCTTTCCTGGAGATGGCTGAACACCTGCCTGCCCATGGGAAGTAGTGAATGAATTCCTTGCTTTGCTTTGTTTATGAGGCGCGGCTTTTGCTTTACCTATTAAACTGTCTTTATCTCAACCCACGAGTTTTCTTACTTTTGCTCTTCCGATTCTCTCCCCCATCCCACCAGGGGGGAGTGAGCGAGCGGCTGCGTGGTGCTTAGTTGCTGGCTGGGGCTAAACCACAACAGAGACTTATGTTTTAAGAAAGCAAATATTGTACTTGAAGGAGAAAACACTATTTTTTTCCTAATCAGTGCCATAGTTGATGTAATTCTTTTTGCTTACAATACAGTAAATTTTCAGCATTTCCTTGACTGAAATTTTTTCTAAGGTTAGCTGCAGCTAACAGAGTCCCCCTGAACCTCCAATAATAAAAGAGATTATCTTAGTGCATAGTGATTTCTAGGTTACATACTAGTAAAATAGTTATATGTAAAATAGTTACATACTAGGATCAGTAATGAGCAGGAAATACCTTTCTACAATAGAAGTAGGATACATTGATCTAGAAATTAACACCACAGACAGATCTAGAAATTAACACCACAGACAAATGAAAAAATACATCTCATTTTCTAGGTGTGGCTGACTCCAAGACAAGTTTAGTTTGGAATATAACTGGAAACACACTACTTGAAATTAAGCTCTGGATCAAGTGCTATATATTGGTCCTTTCACTTGGGATTAGCTGAAATATATGCAGGTCAGAAGAACTTTTAAATATGCTGGTTAAATGTGGTCTTGGAGCATGTGAGCAGAAAGGTATGATTTATCTGCATGGTGCTATCAGAGGAGAAAACTGAAGCCATCCCTATGACACCTCAGTGATAATGATAAGTCTCTTTTCTGAAGGTCTTCACTTGTTGCTGCATTAGATATGAATCAATGACAACAACTCTAAATGAGCTTTTGTTCTGCAGATAGAAACTGTGTTGGCTCATTTATCTTACAGAAACCTTTGAAGGTTCATATCACTCCAGAGTCTATATGCACTAGGAACTGTCTTTGCATATGAAATCAGTTGATGTTTCTTCATAAAGAACAGAATAACTTCATTTCCAGATGAAACTCAGATTGTAAGATGAAGTGGTTTTGCTTTTTGACCTCTCTTCCTTAGTACAAGGCAAGACAGCTCTGAATTTAATCTGGAGACTATAAAACGTCTTTATTGTGAGAAAGGAATATTCTGGTACTCATGGTTAAAATATTGATTTAAAAACCTGTACATGAATGTCAATTGCTTTTTGTGATGCTACTGATTCTGTCAACTAAGGGTAATGATGAAGAACCAAAAGACAAGCGTTACATTCTGTTTGCCCAGGGTCAAATGACACAGTGCATACTATGGAAAATGACTGAGTGCTGCTAGTATCTGACATAATGAACCATCACGTATGAAAATACATTTTTACTAGCTTGCTAGTAAAGTGTATTAAAGCAGATATTGAGGTTTCTCAGTGTGTGGACCACAATTATTATTCTAATGAACCTTTAATCCTAACTACTCCAAGAAACAACATGGATATTAAAAAAAGAAGATTCGCTACCCATCACAAATTGATAACCCAACATATAAAATGGTAAACCAGCTTCCAGACTGACAGCAGATGTGAAGTTCTTACTGCTCATGAGGGCTAGTATCAGGTTAGTCTCTGAGTTGTTTTTCTTTCATGGTACAAGGAAAGTTTGTTCTATTGTCTCCAGGAAATAGTGGGTGGAAATGAAGGACACGAATGCAAAAAAGTTAGAGAACATCCAAACCTGTTTCAAAGGCCTTTTATGGATAGAAATAAAGAAATAATAGACAGGAATGGCAGAATCCCTTTCTTAGTGCAAATGGCAGAGGCTGCAGAAACCTGGTACAAATCTGAGTGACTGGAAAGAAAGGTACTGCTCTTTATATTATCAGGGAGCTCACATATATTTCCTGCCATGTAGAAGTGTCTCCAACAGCATTTTAGTCACACAAGTAGATGTCCTGCTTTGACTGAACTGTAACCCATTTAGTAGACACAAGTATGTTGAGGAGATGAGCAAAAAGAAGAAGAGTTATGCATAGCCCTGGGAAGATCCATATGAGATACCTTTCTCACTAAGTTAAAAGGTGGGGGGACGACTGAGTGGCTGTGTGGTGCTTAGTTGCTGGCCAGGGTTAAACTATGACAACAACGAAATTAATCCATAGTACTTTTGAAACAGTCAGGAAGTGTTGCTTTGGCAAAGCAGAAAATAGCATACATGAAATGGGGCTGTAAATACATAATTCTTTGGCTATGGTGAGGGAATAATTACGTTGATACATCACTGAAAAAGAAGCAAGCCAAAAAATACTTTTTGTGGCTGCTAATACATTTCAGAATTCTGCATCTTGGAAAGTTAAAATAGTCTTATATACCTTATGCTCTATTGATCTAAAATGTTTTAAAAATTATTGTTAAAGCACAAGCATAATATGGTAGCTGTGTAGAGCTTTCTTACGCAGCTTCATGGATTCTTTTGTCAGTTGAATAGTTTATTCAAAGATAAGCTTGCCTATATCCTCACATTTGTATTCTTTATTATTCAACAACTGTATCTATTTTATTGTTTTATTATTATTAAACGTGAATTTACATTCCTGTATATATTGCCGCATTCAAAATACCAAGAATAACAAGCAAGCATCTGATTGATTTCAAGGACTTTAATCAGGTCATTCCTTTGTACTTATTTATTTTTTTCACTATAGTTCAGAAAAAAATTGTGCCTTTTTGCATTAATCTCCTTCCATTTCCTGGAGACAATAAAAGAAACTTTCTGTATGCAATTAAATGGAAACAAAGAGATGAAAGAGAAGCATTTGATCTTCACCTTCATGAAGAATGAGTTCCCAATAGCTCAATAAGTTCTTCCATTTTTCAGAGCTGAGAGTTTGCAGATTAACTGTTTACCAGCCTAGTTATCAAAAGGTAAGGACTGTTGATGAAGAAAGATTGGTCATGCTAATTCAAGTGCGTCGAAATGCTGTTCTTACAAACAAAAAATTATTCTGGATCAAATAAAGGCTATTCTTTTAATTGTTGAATTTTTGTTTCATGCATTTGTACACTTCTTAAGTATGATAATAAGATCCTTAATAAGATCTGATGTATTGTAGCAAGATAAAATGTTTGCTAACATGAGACAGAATTAACTCTGATCCTACTGTAGGAGGGAACATCAAATCATATTAGATTTTTGTTTTTTTTCCTTCATTTCAGTGGTTATGTACTCTGCTTCACTGATGATCAGATTAGTGTGAAAAGAAATATTTCTTTATTAAAAAGGTTGATTTTCCACAAGCTCATCATGATGCAAGATATCCCAGTTTGTTATAAAATTCTGAAAACACAAGCAGCTGTAGGGAACAGCTCATGTTTTCTAAAAGACTAAGCAAGGCACTCACATAAAAAATGAATAAGCCATATGTTTTAACCTAAAGAAGAAATAGGAGTTTTGAACAAGACATATTTAATCTTTTTACCTCATATAATTTCTTTGTTTCTCTGAACCTGTGAATAAAAAAGCCTAAACTATTTACAAAAGATCCAAAGTCTAATATCGGAGCATAATCTGTACATGATTTGGACAAACCTCACGAGAGTCCAGAATATACTTTCAAGTAAAGATATTTGCACACATATATAATGCATACTCTTAGGTGAAACAGTAGACATTTTTATTAATGCAAGTCATTTTCTCATATATTCAGAAAAGTACAAAATAAGCAATTTGTCAAAAAGAGAATACCACACTGGTCTCAAACGTAGAAAAATCACATAATTGATATGGCTTAGAGGGAATATTTTGAAACAAGGATTGTGCTATGGTTGCAGATACGTTGCAACTGCATTGCGTTGCAATGTACAGATACGTACATACTGCAATGAAGATTCAGATGCTAACCAGATCCTCCTTGCAATGCAAATACTGCAGTGCAAATTCTCATAGAAGTGATAGTTACAGCAGCAGTAATGCATTGGAGCAGAAGCTGTATGACGGAGATATTGTAAATGTTCTTTTATATTTTTTTTTGTTTAATTATAAAATTGAAGATAAAAATTAAAGTTGTACAGCTGTAATGCAAACCAATATGATTGCTACATAAATAAGAATAATCTAAAAATCAAACTATCTATTCTGTTGTTGTGCAAAGCATTACAAATAGAAACACCAAGGTAGGGTGATATACTTTATATACTTTATACTCTCTAATACTGTCTACAGCTTCTTAAAAATACAAACTAATGTTTAAAATGTTTGTTATGCAGACAGCAGCATTCACCTTCAGGCAAAAATCAATACTGTGTAAATAAAGTAAAATATGCACCCAGTTCTATACTATTTTCTCTAGCAGATGTTTCTATAATAACAACCAAAAGATGATAGCATAGGTGCTGTTATAAAGTCTTTTTTGAAAGCTCTTCCACACAAGAGATATTCTACAGGCACAAGCAGTTTATTAAAAGCTACTTTATGCTAGCAAAGTTATCTGAATTTTCCTGAGCACCAGGGACTATTACTTCAAAAGTTATACTTCGACTTCCTCAGTTCATATTGTACCTAAAAGGTCGAAAGCTCAATAGAGGAAGGAAGGTTGCTTGCTTACTTGCTTTTTAAAGCCAGGAGAGTTAAGTATGAAACAGCAAAGAATCACGGAATGGAAAAGCAGAAACCAGGAACTGCAACAGAAATAGGGAGTGACTATGAGGAAACTTTCAGAACATGATTCCCTGATACCAAAAAGGGTAATACTGACCTTCTGTTCCCTTCTAACACAGGAAATTAATTATGTCTCCTTTATGTTAGCATTAGTGATCATGAGGATGTGCAGGGGATTAATTCAGTCTAATAATCGTACTGAAAGCTTCTCCTTTTCCCCCAATTAATTTTTAGTAGAAACATCTAACTCCAGGAGTACCGCGTGACTCAATAATTATTAGTTTATACACAGAAGAGGATATGCAAAAATCTGGGCCATCTCTTTAAAAGGACTGATTTTAAAATAATTGTGAAACTGCACCTACAGGAAAGAGAGATTATTTTTCTTCATTTGAAAGGAAGTTATTAGGTGAAAGCGAGATCGTTGAGGAGTCATTCCAACTGGGGAACCCATTTTAAGTATTATCTTTTCTGATGGTTTAAATTACATGTTCAGCTCAATACAAATAATGATGGAACACTATTAAAAAGAGCTGACACACTCCTAAGTTTTTCTTGGTATATAAAACTTTTGATAATGACAGAAATGGATCTTCTACATATACCAAACTAATGCAAGATAAATTAATAAGTGTACGGGAAGACTGAGTGAAAGAATGAAAGCTGTTGTCAAGAATATCAGAAACTAATAACACTTTGGATTTCAGCAAAGATGACCTGAAAAATGTACATGTAATAAAAAACCCAAAATCCTATCATCCTCAAGGAGCGTCTTTCAGAAAGACAGGAAAAAATTAGCTCTGTGGAATCTCCTAAAACTTGTATACTTTTGTTGCTGCAATGGTATAAATAAAATTTGCTATATTCTCTGGTTAAACTGGATCCTAATTGATTCAGTCATAAGGAATTAACTAAACATTACATACTTGCTCCAGTTGTTTAGATAAAGACAGCACAAAGACAGCTGAATACATTTCAGCAACATTTTCCCTCTGTAGTCTCATCTGTTGTGTATCCATTTAGCCAACTCTTTCCAGAAAGAAGTGTTCTTCTGATAACTGAGCTCAGTATTTTACTAAAATGTGGTGATTCCATTGTTCAAAAGTTCCCATTGTGTCTGTCAAACACTTTGTGGAGTATGCCTCAGGCTACAGAGGGCCTGGTGAACTATCACCAAAAGATGTAATATGCAATTATTTTGGTAAGTGGTATTTGATCTTCCCACTATTTAGAAGCTCAGCATCTACTGAACTGTAACATACTTAACAAGCTTGTTTATTGGCCTCTCAGTGTTAAGGAAGTAGTTAACATAAAATCACAGGAATGCTGATTTTCTTATCTTAGGCAGATACGCTTTACCTAAGCATTCATGTACTCACTGTAGGAAATATTTAATATTATAAATATTGCAAAATGTTTTTTTTGTTTGTTTTCTATACTAGCATTTAAAGAAATTAAAGGGAATTAAAGAGACCGACTGCTATCTTCCTTCATTTGAGACAGATGGTAGAGTTTGCTCATAGCTTTAAATAAGAGATGATACAGATTCATATCTCTACACCAGAGAGGTGTTAAAGTGTGCAAGGTAACATGAAAATGATTTCTTCTTTATATTAGGCAACATAGTTCTCCATTGGATTGGGAGCAGGGAAACCATTGCATAATTGACCCAGGTTTGAATTTACTCACTTTGTGACTGCTGTGTCAGAGTCAAGCCTGGGAGGTTTCAGACACCAAAAGGCAGAAAATATTAGCAACTAGTTTATCATATCAGACTGGTTTTTTCTCTTGCATGAAGTAAGATCTCTTCTGCCTTGATCTACAGGTAATTTAAAGGAAGCTGTTTCACTATCAGCACCACTTCGAGAGACAGTTGCTGCCAACAACCCCATTCTAGTGCCTGTCACCAGCTTAAAGTAAAGGGCTCGTAGAGTGGACACTCCTGTAAGCACCAGTCTCATCTTGCAGGCAAAGTTTAGTGGTGCCAGAAACTCTTAAATAAGACTGAAACTTTCCTGTGTGAACCCACCCTTCACTGGTTGGTTAAGCTATGGTTCTTCTGATACATATCAGAACAACAGAGAAGCAACAACACAGCTGGTTTGATGAAGGAGCAAGCAAAACAGTTATGAGCACCACTTCCCAAGTTAGAAGGGAGCCTGACTGCTTGAATGATCTTCCTTGCTCAGTCTGTGAGAGTGCAGTTGCTAGATTTAGCTTGCAGATATGACTATTGGTGAATACCTCTCTGAAGCGGTAAGGAAGAAAATCTTGGCCAGGCTCTAGTTTCAGCTGACATTCCCAAGGGTCTTTCAACCATCCACACTGGATATTTAAGCTCTGTGGGGTTAGTTCTGATCCTATGTATATCTAGGGAGTACTGTAGTCCAGGTTAGAAATTCAAACCTTGTGCACCGTAGGTTTCAGACCAGACATAATATATTATGAGCAAACAGTGTTTGTGGCAAATGCCTCCTAAACTGTACTAGCTGGTTATAAGATTGCTAGAATAACTTTATGGCAATATTTGCTGCTTACTAGGTTTCTGTACATGATAAAACATCCAGTATATATTTCTTATACTTATTTCTTCATGCTATTTTGTGGTTATGACTGTGAAAGAAGCAAATACAAATGTTATTTGTACACATAGCTGTTGGTGATAAGTAAACATATATAACACTTTAAATCAAATCAATCAGTGTTGATATTGTATGGAGAGATAGCAGTCCGTAGGGAAAGGGATTTCCCTACCCACGACAGACAAAGTTTGGACATTAAAAAATGGGTAGAAATAGAACAGATTTTGGAGCAAATTGCAGGAACTGGCTCAGATTCATAGTCTACTTCTTGAAGAAAACAAAAAAATTGGTTTATATCTACTTTTCTTTTTGAAGAAAAGTAGCTATAAACCAGTAATCATAAAATGGCCATAATGGGCCAGAACAAAGGTCCACTTAGCTAAATACTCTGTTTCTAACAGTGAGTGTATTAGGTGCTTGCAAAAAGGGTATGAAAGAGAGCAAGCATAGAATATACCTTCTATAGTACAGCTTCTCTGCCTATGGCAATCAACAGTTTAGGGAGTCTAACTATATGGTCCAGTATTAGCCCTATATACCTATCATAATCTTTATATGTGTGCTTTTGGACAAATCATTGAACTTTTTTTGCATTTTTCATCCCTCTTGTCCTTCAGCACTAGCTTATTATTTTAAAAATACATTTGTACAGGACCTAACACAATACAGGCCTGATCTTAGTGGGGATCTGTAAATCTCACTGTAATTTAATGAATTCTCTTCAGTACTAGTTCAAGATCTAGTTTTATTCATTTTGTACAAAGCATACCAAAAATATACATTCAAATTACTAGCGAAGCAAATTGAACTTATCAGTGGCTGCTTTAGGATGGACTAATTTTGTCCTAGAAAATAATATATACATAATTCTGCATAACTTGCCAAGCTTTCTTTCAGTTTGGACTTAAGTGGTCCTTACACATGCTATTAAATCACATACCTCACAAACACTGCAAGAAGTACTCTTTAACATCCTTGAGTTTTATTTGAATGGGTACCAGTCTATATTATTTTCTAATTCAAAAAGCTCTAAGGTAAGAGCAAGAAGAACATGTCGCAAGTCAGGTCAGAAAAGAAATGACCTGTTGTGGTGTCAAGATGAAATTCAAACATTTCATTGCAAGGTATGATTGAGATGTGTAGTACCTAGAGTCAACTGTGATAACAAATTTTGATTACCCAAGAGAGTAAATAGCTAATGAGCTCAGTAACACTTCTTACGGAAGCTGACTGTGATGCTGCAGTGCAACATACTATAAGGAATTGTGTATCCCTAAAACATTTAAAGTCTTCATATGAATGATGCATTAAGAATGCTGGGGGCTGAACCATTCTTTGATGGCACAGCTCATATGGATCATTTACAGGCAATCTGAAGAATATTTCTTTCCCAAAGAAAAGAATTAAAACCCTTTTCTTCTTTCTATTTTGATGAAAATAAAGACCCTGAGATGGAAAGAAATCTTTGATTATTTTCCCAGGAGACACAGCTGGGATGATTTGCCAATTTGATCATTAGTCTTGCAGGATTAGAATAGGTCCACTGTTCCTTAAAATTTTAAGGGTAGCATATCTTAATGTTAGTTTCAGTTTATTTTAAAGGAAGGAGTCCTATTCAGACATAGGTACAATCACTCATTTTGTCCTAATACTCATAGATATTACACTGTGGAATGAGATGAAAGTCAAGCTCTGAGATAGTTAGACTTAACCAATTAATCTTTAAAAATGCCAGTAAGTTTGAAACTGATTAAGAAGAAAGAGGAGTTTTGGTGTGATATGATATTCCAGCCATTTTTTGTTACCTATATTACTTCACAAATTCAGCATTTGTGTCTAGTGCTGTCATAAATTGGTGAGGCATGAAATGGCCTATCTCCTAGTGATTAAGGAAGATTAGACATTAGTGTGGTTTGCATCTGAGAGATATTGATATACATTTATAAGCAGTAGATCTTCTAAATAAAAAAAAATCATAACAATAGAAGGAATAATGATATTAATATCTTTGTTGAATTTGTTGTGCATTTCTCCCTCAAGAGTGTCTAAAATTCTAACTCATTTACTTTAAACATCTTAATTTAATAAATGTACAGAACCTGCTATAACAGGTTCTTTTTAAAATGAAAATGGTCTGGTAAAAATAAAGCTTTGTTTTTTCCTCTTGAAATCTGTATCATTGTCCTATTTCTTCAGCATACCATATATATTGATATACTAAGATGGTTATGCAGATCTCTCCATCCTGCTATTTGAACACCTCCCACATGAAAGAAACAAATTAAAATTATGAAGTTTGTTTTACATCAGCCCTCTTTCATTATTAGACTTTCCCTTTTTGGCATCAATAATAAAATATTTTGATTGGGGAATGCAATAACAAATTCTCTATAGAGCATGCATGTCCAGAATTCTAGAACTATGAAAGTTTATTATATAATTTAATTTCTAAATTTATAATCCTTATGGGAGGAAAACTTCTTTTAAACTAAGGAAATGAAATCTTTTTACATATCATTAATGTTCTTGCAACGGTTCTGAGAGATATACTTAATACTGAAAAATACTTATTATAATCTTTTTTACTTTCTCATAACTACCTAAAATATTAATCTCTGGGGCTGACATATTCTTTACTTGATCTCTATGTGAAGGTAAATTGCTATTAGATAAGTTTTTGAATAAAATCTCTTCAGTTTGGGGTTTTTTTTAAATATTTTATTTATGTATTTATTTATTTATTAGTTTCATGAATATTAGACAAAAAAAAAAATCTTTTCTTAACAGAAATCCCAACTGCAGTTAACATTTGAAAGCATAAAATTGATGTGATTATATTCTGTTTTGGAATACAATTACATGAACTGTCAAGCATAGTTATTAATTAAATCATCACATGGTGGTCAACAAATAAGTACAAATTCAGAACATGAGTGCTTTTAAAAGTTGAACCTATTTGTTAGCCACTCTCTTCACCAAAAATGCTTTTTGGCATGAGTTTTTTTAATTTAAAATTATCGAAGATTTACTGTCTCACAGAATTTAGAAATACCATCAAGTTGCTGCATGTCAGCTTAGAGGCAATAACTGCCCGTGTATGCATTCTTAGTCCACCATATGTCTGCAAGTCTGTTTAGTAGAAAACTATCGGAAGTCAGTTTCTGAACACTATTCCCAGTCTGGTTTGATTTCTGATGTTCTTATTTGACCTTCAATATCATACTTCCTATTATGCTTTAAAAATTGAATGTAATAGCTATTGTATCTGACCTTTGACTCAGTTCCTTTTTGATGGTTCCACATATAAGACAGAAAGATTTTAAATCATATTCTTTTACAGTTTAGCCTAACCAGTTTGGTAAGGGAAGAACTCAGAACAGAGGCAAAACTGAGTTCTTCCACTATCCCTGATTTCTGATCAGCTTGAAAGCTGATAATCACTCATTCCAGGCTTAAAAATATGTTTGACATTTCCAGGTCATTCCCAGTCTCTACTGGTTAAAATATAGTAACATAGTTTGAAAAATGTTCTTGGAAATAGCATATGCAAAAATTCTTCATCATATGCATATGCAACGGGGTGTTGTAGGGAAACCAAATTCATTTGCTCAAAGGCTGATTTTTCAAAATACATGGTTCATAAAGAAAGACTGGCACAGACTTGGAAAGATCTATCAGTATTTTTCCTTTCATTCATTGTTTTCTGATTAAAGACAATTTTTTCCTGCACAGAAGCATTTGCAGATTACATTTGGACAGATTTTGTTGGGTCAAAAATCGCTATTTAGTTAAGGAACACTTAAGGCATGTTTCTTATCAGAAATGCTGTTAAAAACTATCCATCTTATTTATCTGGACTCAGCTACACAAGAAAATGGAAGGATAACACAATAATTTGAAAGAGATGAGAAAAAAAATCAAAGGGCGCTAAAATACTTAATTTTACATTAAAGAATCATATTACATTTAATTATTATTGTAAGAGATTCCTGACTCAAATCCATGATGCCAACTGTTTGTTCACTGTACTATCAGTTTGTTCCATCTCAGAGGGTTGCCACAAAACCAACAGTTTTTACATCCAGCAGATGACAGTATAGAACCCTCCTGAACATGTGTAAAGGAGTACATCTGGAAGAGACAGTGGAGAAGCCCTAAACTTCATCTACAGTTAAGAAACAGAAACTTTTCCACTGGCTTCATGCCCCTTCCAAGGAGCTTAAGCTGTGTGGAAAGATCGATCCTTTAGTTCCATGACTACACTCCTCCTGAGGCTATAGGAACCTTTGGCTGGAGGACAGGATCTTGCAATTATTTTTAGTAATCATTGTTTCCTTGTTAAGAACCTTATCTGAGGGGACTAAAGGACTAAAATCATATGCAGGAAGGTTAAATGACCAACTAGAAAAGTTTATAGGAGTCTAAGGCACCATGATTATATACAGCTGTTGTTATGAACTGTAGATGGTTGCTTTGCATACCTGTATAGATAAACAACATAAGCACTAACTTCATTCATTCTATACAATATAATTAATATTAATGAGTTAAAATTGTTGTTGGTAAGGTTGTTAAGGAGAGCTGTCTCTTTAATTTTATGCTATTTTGTATCTACTAATTGTCAAAATAGGAATTTTATTATTAGTGTGCTTTCTTTACTGACCTTTTGAATTGTTGAATTGTAAAACTGTATGTATTATTGCTTTTCTCATTTTTGCAAGTGCTACTTTTGGGGGCTGTATACACACTGTAATGTCTTCATGTTATTCTAAGTTGCCCTATAACATCTGAAAAAGAAAAAGTTTTGTGTAGATGACCTGTAGGGGAAAAATTCAGGAACATCTGATTTTCATTCCTAATGCTCCTATTCATCTTTTTAGTGGTCCTGAAGAAACTACATTGCTTAAATTCATGTTTAAAATGGGCCCTTGTCGTCTCTGTCTCACACGAACTTTGAAAGCTATTTCATTAATGTCTTCAAGACATTTTTAAATAGAAAAACATTGCAGGTTTTGTGATGTCACAAAGTCCTAACATTTAAAGCAGAATTGTTCATCAAGTGTTAAACAATACAGGACAGTATTTCTAATGACAAATTTTAAGCCTAACATTAGCTAACTATTGCAATAACCATTGTAAACACCACAGTTTTGAGTAATTCAGCTGTTTTATTAATCATGTCCTGAAATAATGTCCAAGGTTATCACCTTTTGAACTTTTTTTTAAAATTCCAGTTAAAATGATTTAGGAATATTATTAACTTGAGACTATTATTAATGTTAATGGGAGTTACAGCAATGGATTAACTGGGAAAAGTTTACTTTATGAGATAGTATTTGTATGATAATATTTGCCATGATTTTGCTGTACCTTTAAGTAATTTCAAATACTAAACCTATCACAGGTAAAAATAAATGGGGTCCTAAACCCAGGATTATTAGTGCCAGGGTTTTTGGGGGGGCAGGTTGGGGAAGGTGTCTACAAAAAACCCCATTTTTAATTTGTGCCTATTGGGTAACTTCTTTCAGTGCCTTCATTTTTGAAAGTGGGCATCATAGCTATCCAATTCTAATGCATATAGCCCTCAGAAGTCTAGTCCATCAGTGGATACAATTCTCAGTTTTCTTCCTTTACCTCTTTGGATCCTCTGCTGAGCTGAGGTGAGTCGAGGTTCTCAGATTAAGGGGTCAAGCCTCTGAAGTATTAAGGTAAGGGATTCCAGCTCTCTGAAACTTTGTAAGAAAGAGACCACTTGTCTGAAGCAATAGACAAGGATTAATGTTTGACAGTGCTGAAAAATGTCTCCTCATCATTTCCTGCTGGCTAGTTTAGATAGTTTTTTCTTTTCTTGCAAGTATTGAAAGAGTAGTTCTCTTGGGTTCCTGTGGACTGTACTGAGGACAGGATTTCTCTTACTGTAGGAGTGGGTTCCTAAGTAGCCGGGTGTTTCTTTGGCTGAATTGCTTTATTGATAAAATTGCTTTATTGAGCTAGCTCCAAAGTATTTACCTATACAAATGATAATATATCTTTTAAAATGGTTATGAGTTTTTTTGGTTTATTTGTTTTTTTGTTTGTGTGTGGGTTTGCTTTTTTTTTTTTCCTTTGGGAAGCTGTTAATTCTTGCCTTGTACATTCTAAGGTTTCTTATTTTCTACAAAGAATTCTAGTATGAAACTTAAAATTAGATAAAGGCAAGCTACAGAATTAAAATGGAATAGCATTCTATTCAGGAATAACTTCGAGAAGCACTACTTGACTTTAAAGCATTGAATTACATAACACCTCCTTGGGATTCTTAGGTCCAATATTATTATTTGCATTTATATTAGAGAAGTGCCTAGCAGTCCAAAGTAAGTACAAGTTTGCTATAGTTTGCACCTTCTGGATAAACAACAAGAAGCAGACTGTATCCAAAGAGCTTAAAAAGTAAACAGGCAAGACAGACTAACAGAAATGAATTTAAAAAAGGCTTTTTGTTCCAAGTTTTATAGACAGAAATGGGGAAATAAGGTGTTCTATGCTCTAGATTTTTATTTAAGTACTTTGGTTAGCCCTGAAAGAAGCTTCCTCACTCTGCTGAGGATCTGCACCTGGGAAACTTGCCTTGAAGGCAAGCAACACCTTCATTTCACTCAAAAACTGAAAAGGAACAGTCTTTTATTTTTAAACACAGCCACCAAATCTGTTACCAATATGTAAGAACAGATTACATGTAAGGTAGTTTTCAAAGAAAGGGGTATCTGTATGTGTACATGTCTATATATGTTTGTGAGAGAAAGAACAGCTAGCTCATAATAAAGGTAGTTAAACAAGAGGATAGAGTCCTCTCCATTCCTGATAGTTGGGAATGTATATAAATAGTTCTGGTAAGAGCATTGAATGCAAAGGAATGAATTTAACATTTTCTTGCATGCTATGGATGAAAGGTGCCATGTCCTCCTCTGTATTTTAAACAAAAGCCAGGGTAACAGTTCTGTTTTTCTACAGAACAATAGATCGAGTTGAATACCATCATGCTGGGTAAACGTGATTTGATTAAATTTCCTAGGATTTAGGTGAAAAAGTATCTTTCTTCTAGACCCTAGTTGGGCTTAGAAATGAGAATAATAGTGAAAAGTAGTAAATAACTTGATATAAACAGAAGATATTTTTATTATATTAAGAAGTTTAAGTCAGAAACAAGTTCTATATGCTATAGCAAAGTTTTTCAGGATCACAGTCTTGGGATTAAACATCTGGGCTGAAGTTTAGTTGCTTAATCTTAAGTGTCTAGTGACATTTAAGATGTTCTTTTTGTCTGAGGCATCTACAAAAATGATGACACAGGAACCGTGAGA